>NC_091230.1:5583321-5720821 GCF_040958095.1 Procambarus clarkii | reverse complement strand
ATTCCAGGCCGAGGCAGAAATATATGGGAAGAGTTTCTTTCATCTGATGCACATTTTCTCCTCGCAGTATATATGTACCTGGGAGTTAGATAGCTGCTACGGGCTGCTTCCTGGGAATATGTACTCACCTATTTGTATTCCCCTAGCACCGCAAGCACAACTAGGTAAGTACACACACGAAACTCGATCTAGTATTCACTCTGAACGACTCCGACATAAGGGAAATCGACTTCGACGCCCTAGTAGGAATGAGCGACCAGAGTGTGCTGACGTTTGAGTATCTGGTCGAAGAAGGGTTAAAGAACTCAAGGAAGGGACCTGAAAACAAACGGCTGGCATTCCGTAAGGGAAACTATGAGGAGATAAGAAAACTCCTAACAGTATAAAATGGGAACAGAGCTCAGGGGAAAGACGATCCAAGACATGATAGAATAAATCACGCAGAAGTGTAAGGAGGCAGCAGACAAGTTTATCCTAGTCCAAAAGAAAAAAATGAAATGCAGATGAGAAACCCATGGTTTAATCAGAGATGTAGACGTAAGCAACTAAGAAAAAGGGCGTGGAGGAACTATAGAAATAACAGGACACTTGAGATCAGAGATCAATACCAGAGTGCTGAGGAATGAGTACGTCAGGGTGAGAAGAGAGGCAGAAGGGTAATACGAAAACAACATAGCAAGTAAGGCAAAGACTCAACCTAAATTACTGCAGAGCCACATCAGGAGAAAAACAACAGTGAAGGAATAGGTAATGAAACTGAGGATAGAGGCAGACCGATTCACTACAAACAACAACGAAATGTGCGAGGAACTCAATAAAAAATTCCGGGAGGTTTTCACATTAGAGCAAGGAGACGTTTCAGAGATAAGAGAAGGAATAGTTAACCAGGCACACCTAGAGGAGTTCTGGATTGCCGGTGGGGATGTAAGTAAGCTTTTGCTAGAGTTGGATTTGACAAAGGCTATAGGCCCAGATGGAATATCACCATGGATATTAAAGGAAGGAGCAGAAGCACTATGCCTGCCACTCTTCATGGTGTATAACAAATCACGGGTAACAAGTGAACTCCCAAAAATTTGGAAGATGGCAAATGAAGTCCCGATATACAAGAAAGGGGGGATAGACAGGAGGCACTGAACTACAGGCCAGTGTCCCTAATTTGCATACCTTGCAAGTTGACAGAGAAGATTGTGCGAAAAAAGCTAGTGGAACATCTGGAGCGAAAGAACTTTGTAACACAACATCAACATGGGTTTAGGGATGGCAAGTCCTGCCTCACAGGATCAATTGAACTCTACAACCAGGCGGTGGTTCTGGGTGTGAGAGGGGAAGGGCCACGCGGTGCGAGCTCCGCGGAAAACAATATATATCTAGGGACATTTCAGTGATACAGGAACTAAACACAGTCAGATAACTTTTAAAGTGTGTCTCAACATATTAACCAATATATCATAGTGATTACCATCCGACCGTTTGTGTTAAAGGAAAAATAAGTGAACTTCGTGTGTAGTCAACGCCTGCCCTCGTGGTGCCAGGAGGCCTTAGGCGATAGTTGACAAGTCCTCAATAAATCACATCTCTCGCTATTGAAACGTCAAGTAATCAGTGCCCATAGTGCTAAGCTCTCTATGCAAAACCTGTGTCTATTATAACAAAAATTAAGATAACATATTTTAATATCAAGTGAACAAATTATACACAAAATAAGTCCGTCGTGTGTATGTAAACAAGGGCCATTTGGAGGTAGGCCCACCCCAGTACCCTCTGTGTGTGTATTCTTTCAAATAGTGTAACGTACTCAGGTAACTAGTGCCCAGACACAGAAACTAGACTCCGCCGCTGTAAGGTAACTAGTGGGAAAATGCAAGTAATGTAATCTAACAAGTGAACAAAACAAATTAAGAGTGCGACACGTGGTAGCAACACTGGCCGTCCATACAACCTCCTCCAGGCCGGTCTCAAGTTGGTAAACACCACGGTCAACACCCACGGCCAACACCCACGGCCAACACCCACGGCCAACACCCACGGCCAACACCCACGGTCAACACCCACGGCCAACACCCACGGCCAACACCCACGGTCAACATCCCCACCGGTCAACACCCCACCTTGTAAGACCTTGTAAGACCATCACCACTGAACAGAAGTGTTCAAAAAATGGCTTTGATAAAAACGTGCATAGAATGCAACATGAAGGTAGATTACCAACAGAGCTTTCAATGCCAACTCTGTTCAGCAGCCATACACAAAAAATGTGCCAACATGACTAACAATTCAAGGAGAAATGTTCCTTGTGACCACTCTGTGTACTGGCTCTGCAAAAAGGATGATGTAAGTTTTTTGAAATTGATGGAAATCCTGGTTAAAACTCCCGCCGAAAACAGAGAATTACTAATTAATACCTGCATAGCAATTTCTAATGTCTTCAAACAAACTGTACATGACACCAAGGTACAACCAGCTGTGGCACAGAGCTCAGTGGCAGCGGCGCCTGAGCAGGGCGCGGAGTCGGGGATGCCTGAGCAGGGCACGGAGTCGGGGACGCCTGAGCAGGGCGCGGAGTCGAGGACGCCTGAGCAGGGCGCGGAGTCGGGGACGCCTGAGCAGGGCGCGGAGTCGGGGACGTCTGAGTAGGGCGCGGAGTCGGGGACGCCTGAGCGGAGCACAGTGTCACAGGCCCCGGAGCAGAGCGCGGAGTCACAGGCACCGGAGCAGGGCACAGTGTCGGTGACGCCGCAGCAGAGTGCGGTCCCTGGCAAAGGGGAAACAAACAAAACAAGGCCCCAAAATCTGTTGGTATTACAAATGGGCTACCTGTAAGCATGGGGAATCGGGAAGAATAAATGGAACATGTACACACGATCACCCTAGAAAGTGCAGAAACCTCCTCAATACAGGTAAATGTACCAAAAGCTGTGAATTCTTTCACCCAGAAATTTGCAAGAACTCTTTGGACAGGAACGAGTGCTTCAATGCTGAATGTCCAGCTTTTCATATAAGAGGTACCAGGCAAATAAAACCGACAGACTACCACTATGAAAACAGCCACTACTCCATCGACCGGGATAATTTTTTGGCAAGAGGAGGAGGAGAAGAATGGCTAAAAATGACCAGACTCTACCACCAACTCGGTCAAATGCTAGAGAGGACGCAAACACAGTGGCCTCCTTACCAGAGCCTCAGATATTAACACCAAGCAAGGCATCCAGCACTTCCACTAACACGATAACATCATTTATATTTGCCAACATCCAGGGTATAAAAACACGCAAATCCAACAAAGTTCACTTTATAGATGGTCTCCTTCATGAGGCAAATGCGGTGTTTGCAGCCCTAACGGAAACTCACACAAAGGACTACCTTGATGGTGAAATATGGATCTCAGAATACAATCTCTTCAGATGTGATAGAAAACACCGGCTTCAGGGTGGGGTCAGCCTCTACATCAAAGACACACTCATCTGTACTGAGCTGCTAAACACCTCAAATGATATGGTGGAAGTGCTGATAGTCAAAATAGAGATTCTAAATGTAGTTGTTGTCCTTGTATATAAGTCACCGGAGGCAAACCCTCAGCAGTTTAAAGACCAACTAATGAAAATAGAGCACTGCTTGGAAAACCTCACAAATCCAGCTCCGAACATCATCCTGCTTGGGGACTTCAATCTACGGCACCTGAAATGGAAGCACCTAGCTAATACAGTAATATCAGAAAGAAAACCAGGAAGTAGCCTAAATGAACAGGCACATGCAAATGACCTGCTACGGATGTGCGATAGGTTTGCCTTAAACCAGCAAATAGTAGAAGCAACTAGGAAGGAGAACACGCTGGACCTCATTTTCACTAATAATGATGAGTTGATCGGGAACATAATGATTACAAATACCTGTTACTCAGATCACAACTTAATTGAAGTTCTGACAACCATGGGGAATGGACCTTCAAAACCAGTCCAGATTCCCGGTGGAGGAGATTTCAGCAAATTCAACTTCAAAAATAAACAGATAAACTGGGAGCAAATAAACCAGGACTTCACAGAAATAAACTGGGAAGAACAGCTAGAAAATGCAAACCTGAACCAGTGCCTGGAAAAAATAAGCTCAGTATCACTAGAAATATGTTCAAACCGCATACCCCTAAGAAAAAAGAGAAAGAGATGCAGATTGGAACGGGAACGTCGTTCCCTATATAGGCGAAGAAAACGAATCGCGGATCAACTTGAGAGTCGCACCCTATCTCAAGAACGGCGAAGAAGGTTAGGTAGAAAAATAGAAACAATTGAACTCAAGCTACAAGAATCATACAAAACCCAGGAGAGGCAAAGAGAGCAAAAGGCCATCAGTGAAATAGAGAGAAATCCGAAATATTTTTTCTCCTATGCAAAATCAAGATAAAAAACCACATCTAGTATCGGGCCCCTGCGAAAGGGAGATGGAACTTTCACCGATGACAACAAAGAAATGAGCGAGTTACTGAGGAAGCAGTACGACTCTGTTTTCAGCGAGCCATTAAATGCACTAAAGAATGATAACCCAAATGAATTTTTCATGGATATGATACCAACATCAAATCATATATCAGACGTCGCTCTATCCCCACTAGATTTTGAAGAAGCCATAAACAGTATGCCTATGCACTCTGCACCAGGCCCGGATTCTTGGAACTCCATATTCATCAAGAACTGTAAAAAACCACTATCGCAGGCCCTTCACATTCTGTGGAGACAAAGCCTAGATACTGGCGTTATTCCTGACATACTAAAAACAGCAGAGATAGCACCACTCCATAAAGGAGGAAATAAGGCAGAGGCAAAAATTTACAGACCGATAGCACTAACATCGCACATTATAAATTTTTTTGAGAGAGTGCTAAGAAGTAAGATCACAAAATACATGGAATCACAGCATCCCCATAACCCCGGACAGCATGGTTTCAGAACAGGGCGCTCTTGCCTGTCGCAGTTGCTGGACCACTATGATATGGCATTAGATGCTATGGAAGACAAACAAAACGCTGATGTTATTTACACAGATTTCGCAAAAGCTTTTGATCTGAGAGAGAACTCTATCAACATCAGAGGCCCAAGACTGTTCAATACGCTTCCACTACACATAAGGGGCATAACTGGCCGACCCCTCACAATGTTCAAGAGAGAACTGGATAAGCACCTCCAAAGGATACCTGAACAACCAGGCTGTGACTCATACGTCAGGCTGTGAGCAGCCGCGTCTAACAGCCTGGTTGATCAGTCCAGCAACCAGGAGGCCTGGTCGACGACCGGGTCACGGGGACACTAAGCTCCAGAAGCACCTCAAGGTAGGCAACAAGAATGAGGCAAGAAAGAGAGGGGTTGGCAGACTGCATAATTTAGGATTGCCAGAAAGCCTTTGACACAGTTCCACTCAAAAGACTAGTGCAAAAGCTGGAGATGCAGGCTGGAGTGAAAGGGAAGGTACTCCATTGGATAAGGGAGTACCCAAAATACTACCAACTATTTTTCCCACACACACACACACACACACACACACACACACACACACACACACACGTACACATTCATGAGCGAAATCACGAAAGAGGAACTGTTAGCAAGGAAGTGCTGTCTAGCAAATGTAGAGAAGTTCAAAAAAGTATTCCTGCAGAGGGATATGACAAGGGAAGAGAGAATACGGACAGCAGACACGAGGAAGGAGCGCAGGGAGAGAGAAAGAAATCAGAGTACCACAACCCAGAACCCTACAATCCCAGAGGGAAGTGGAGAACCCTCCTCAAACAGTGCAACAGCCACAGGGATTGGGGCACCACCCCCACATTCTACCCAACAGACACCCAACCTGCCCCCTCCCCTGTCAGCCCCCCACTAACTACCCACTTAGGGCACCCTCCCCCCTCCTCCCACTCACCCCCCTTCTCCCACTCACCCCTCTCCCCAGGACCTCCCTTCTCCCCCATGCCCTCCCTTCTCCCACATGCCTTCCCGTCTCTCCCACCCCCAAGCCCTCCCTTCCCCCCCCCCTCCCTCCTAAGCCCCCCACTCTCCCCCACCCCACCTAAGTCTTCCCCTCTCCCCTAAACCCTCCCCTCTTCCTCACCCACCTCAGCCCTCCCTTTTCCCCCATTCCCCCCAAGCCCTCCACCCTTTTCTTCCCCCACATCTCCCCTATCCCCCAAAGCCTCTCCTCCCTCCATGCTTCCCCAACTCTCCCTCTCTCACCCCCACCAACCCACCCCTCTCACTCTCCCCCCCCCAATCCTCTCCCTCTCCCCCCCTACCGTCCCCCTCTTACCCACCCCCTGTACCCTCCTCCTCTTACCCACCCCCTGTACCCTCCCCTCTCCCCCACCACCCCAAGCCCTCCCTCCTCAACCAATCTCCCCGTGCCAGGTCCCCCCAGCTCCCACTCACCCCAGATCCCAAAGGTCCCCCCCAGAGAAGAAGCAGAAGAGAGTCAGTTTCATGGTGATGTACTCGAACATAGATGGGATCACAAGCAAGACAAGTGAACTAAGGGAAAGAGCACAAGAAGTTAACCCAGTTATAATCGGACTCACTGAAACAAAACTCTCTGGAATCATAACGAATGCCGTGTTTCCCCAGGAGTACACAGTAATAAGGAAAGAGAGGGAAGGTAGGGGAAGAGGTGGAGTGGCCCTACTCATGAGAAAGGAATGGAGTTTTAAGGAGATGGCCATCCCGGGCTGTGAGGAGTTCAGAGACTACATAGCAGGCACCATAACAATGGGAAGACCAAGAATAGTAGTAGCAGTAATATACAACTCTCCACCAAATGACAGAAGACCCAGTCAAGAGTATGAAAACAACAACATGGCAGTTAACACTATAATTGAGAGGGCAGCCTCTGCTGACTGTAGAAATAGATCCCACCTGCTCATCATGGCGACTTCAATCACGGAAAGATTGACTGGGAGAACAAGGAACCGCATGGAGGCAAGGATACGTGGAGAGCCAAACTATTGGAGGTGGTGACAAGCAACTTTTTAACCCAGCATGTCGGAGAACCCACAAGGATGAGAGGCAATGACGAACCAGCGAGACTCGACCTAGTCTTTACTCTGAACGACTCCGACATAAGAGAAATCGGTTTTGAGGACCCAGTAGGAATGACCGACCACAGTGTACTGGTGTTTGAGTACTTGATTGAAGAGGGGTTATTGAACTCGAGGAGGGATACCGAAACCAAAAGGTTAGCATACCGAAAGGGAAACTATGAGGGGATAAGAGCATTCCTAACAGATATAGCATGGGAAACAGAGCTCAGGGGAAAGACGGCTCAAGATATGATGGATTGTAACGGGGGGTGGGGAAAATAGCTCTATCTTGTCCATTATTCCACCCCCCAGTTAACTAACGAGGCCGGGGGAAACAGCTCTCTCTAGTCCGTTATCCCGTCCCCAGTTAGCTAACTATTCTAGAGCACCTCCAGAGTTCCTAAGGCAACCTCTCTCGTTCAACACCTTGTAACCTAGGTATTCGACTACCAAGGTGCTAAGACCACAAGGCGCCGTAACTGGATCAGTTACCCGAAACTCTAGAGAGAACTCTAGAATACAGAATCATTGCCACAAACGTATAAGAGAAAACGAAAGGAAAGAAATGAATAGTAAAGTAATTAGTGAGGGTTCGGGGTGAGAGGTAGGGAGGTGGGAGGAGCGAGGAGGGTCATTAGTTGGAAGTGAGAGTTTAGAGAGGGGTGGAGGGAGAGGTGTAGATAGGTAGAAGGAGAAGAGTAGATAGTAGAAGTAGAAGAGTAGATAGTAGAAGACGAAATGCTGCCACCATCCATTCTAAACCATTACATACAAGACAAGGAATGGAACTTGTCTGTATCACAAAATTCTCAAAGGATGTTATCATGAGTTCATTATTAGTATGTTCCCTCTGTACCAAGTATCAACTCCAAACAAGTACTCATTAATATCTTGAATCTAGTAACCACCGAGGCTTTTTCACCTCAACTCAAAGCTCTAGGGAACAAAGACGATTTAAATAATAAGTTCATGTATTTCACATACTAAGTATCATAATATAAGCAATCCAATTAAAATGTTAAAGAGAGTCATCATCCAAGAATTCGAGAACCCTACAACTTGACTGCCCCTGATCATCACACAACATATGTAAACACGACCAAGTCACCTTAATGTTCACTCACCGAGGACTGAGTCTAAGTTGAATAGAGAGGGGGGGGGGTCTGTAGCTTGACAGAGACTGTCTCGCCCCCTGCCGGCCGACAGCCTCCCTGCTAGGGACGTCTTCTCTGCTCTGCTGGCTCGTCTGCTCTGTTGTCTTAATGCCTCAATGCTCTATGCTCCCTCAGTATATATTGGGGACCCTAGTACTTACTCCGCCCACAAGTAGATAGCCTCCGGCACTACCAAGCCACTCCTTAAACGTTGGCAAGTTTGAAGGCTACCAGGCTCCAACTAAGAGATTATCAGAAGCAAGGTGAAATTCGCATGATCTGACCTCAGGTCACTTGGGGTCATTAACGCTTTGAGGTGTGAGATCTCAAGCAGACAACTGGCGCCTCTCAGATCCTTGTCTGTGACTCATGTACTCTATGTATGTATTAAACTAAACCAAACACTTTTACAGTGTTACATCTCCCCTTCTCCCCGAAATAAAGTTTTTGCAACACTGCTAAAGCAAGCTAGCTGTGTGCAACAACTTTATTAACGAAAAAAAAAAATACATCCTAGCTAAACAAATATACATCATCCTACTCTAAAAAATGAAATATATAGACAGACGTCCATTGTCTCTGGCTGGGCGACGTCACTGCTTGGTCTTGTAGATAATCCTGTACCACATTTCTTCAACGCAACTGCCTCCGTCGCTTCTCCGTCGTTAACGCACAACAACCCTTGGTCAACCCGAAAGCCGTTACTACTTGAACTGCGCACAGGACCGTGGAATTCGGTTGTCCCAGCTGATCTGTAATTGGCCCTACGTCAGTCACCATGAGAGACGTATATTGGGGTTCTTCACAGCTATAGGGACTACAAGTTTCGAGACCTTCATATAGTTGCCAACAGTAGAAATCCCATCCTACTCTTCTTCCTCCCTGTTGCTCCAGCACGCCTCCTTCAGAGAGCTACTTCTGACAGCCACATCAAGTCCGCATGACACAGGAAGAATCACTCAACAGAGCTACCTGCTTGCAGGAGGGGCGGCCAGTTAAGGCAAACGATCCTGTCTTGCAATTACGCTCCCTGCAATGATGCTGACACCAGCAAGGGACACGAGGCATCGTGTCTCACTCAGCTTGTCTTATCTTCTTCTTCTTTCTTCTTTCTTCTTTCTTCTCTCTTCCTTCTTCTCTCTTCTTTCTTCTCTCTTCTTTCTTCTCTCTTCTTTCTTCTCTCTTCCTCCTCTCAAGGGTCTTTGACAAGCGACCTGGGGTCCATTGGGGTCCGTCCGTCCTGGGGTCCATCCTGGATAGACCGATGTTGGTGGGACAGACTGGAGTCGTTGTTGCTCCTCTTCCATCTTTACTGGGTCGTCTGCAGAACGACCTGGGGTCCACTGGGGGTCCGTCCGTCTTGGGGTCCGCTGGGGTCCGTCCGTCCTGGGGTCCACTGGGTAGACCAATGTTGACTGACCGAGAGGGCTGCATCTTGGGGTCCCCTGGGGTGGTGATGGTGGTGGAGCCATGACCTCCAGGTAGTGGGCTGGTCGTGGTGGTGGTGATAAACGCCCGTGAGTATGGTACACAGCAGCCGTCTCCCTCTTTTGTATGTGCGTCTCTCCTCTCTTCTGGCTCCCACCTGTGGGTGAACAGAAAGGCGACAATACCCGTGTTCCATCTTGTTGTGTGACCCTGTAGTTTGTATAGGGTTCACACAGTCCAATTATAAGCTCTCCTCCTGGCAACAACTACACTTAAATTTTAATAATCCAATTAACTCTGAACGATATTGACTTGGTGGAACATAAAACAGTAACAGAGTAAAGTTAGAGAAGAGAGAATAAGGTCATCACTACTTTTAACTTGACACACAAAAAAAAAAAATCAACACTAATAGACAAAAAGCTAGCCTAACTTAACTGTACCATTCCTAATCTCAAGTACTTAATTAACCGTTACTCCCACCCTTAACCTACAGCCACCTACGTGACCCAGAGTGTTTCCCTAGCGTCTCCGCCGGTCAACAACTCCAAACTGTTGTCACCCCTGTGACCAGACTATCTAACGTCGAGCGTCCCCAACGTGAAGTCTACTGACATACTAAGCCTCCCCCTAGTATGCTGTACAATACCAGTACACCTCGGGTTATTGCGTTCAAATGGAGTAAAACAGTCGATCGCAATAATCTGAGCAGAACCACACTTAAACTACTTAAGAACTACACCTGCCACTCCCCACTGACCTGGAGACCAGCGGTGGCTGGGTGTCCCCCTGGGACTTTTGAGGTCACCTGTCACACTCAGGTGAGCTCCACTACCAACACCGCTAAGTTCCCAAATCACCAAATCTTATCACTAACATTAATCACTACCCACGCAAGTTCTGGTGAACATTCCCTGAACACCACAAAACTCACAAAATCACTAAACCACAACAC
This sequence comes from Procambarus clarkii, assembly GCF_040958095.1. Classification (NCBI taxonomy): domain Eukaryota; kingdom Metazoa; phylum Arthropoda; class Malacostraca; order Decapoda; family Cambaridae; genus Procambarus; species Procambarus clarkii. The sequence goes on along the minus strand of NC_091230.1, from coordinate 5,710,230 downwards.
TAGAGAATCACTATCTCCTAGCCTGAAAAAAACTCGCTAAATCGCGAAAGTAAAACACCTGTCAAGATCTCCCTGATAGCGCCTGAGCGGCAAAAAGACACGTGGGACTGAACAATGTTAAAAGAACACCAACTACCTACAACATTGTTCAACACCGCTGCCAACATTGTAACGGGGGGTGGGGGAAATAGCTCTATCTTGTCCATTATTCCACCCCCAGTTAACTAACGAGGCCGGGGGAAACAGCTCTCTCTAGTCCGTTATCCCGTCCCCAGTTAGCTAACTATTCTAGAGTACTCCCAGAGTTCCTACGGCAACCTCTCTCGTTCAACACCTTGTAACCTAGGTATTTGACTACCTAGGTGCTAAGACTACAAGGCGCCGTCACTTGATCAGTTACCCGAAACTCCAGAGAGAACTCTAGCATACAGAATCATTGCCACAAACGTATAAGAGAAAACGAAAGGAAAGAAATGAATAGTGAAGTAATTAGTGAGGGTTCGGGGTGAGAGGTAGGGAGGTGGGAGGAGCGAGGAGGGTCATTAGTTGGAAGTGAGAGTTTAGAGAGGGGTGGAGGGAGAGGTGTAGATAGGTAGAAGGAGAAGAGTAGATAGTAGAAGTAGAAGAGTAGATAGTAGAAGACGAAATGCTGCCACCATCCATTCTAAACCATTACATACAAGACAAGGAATGGAACTTGTCTGTATCACAAAATTCTCAAAGGATGTTATCATGAGTTCATTATTAGTATGTTCCCTCTGTACCATGTATCAACTCCAAACAAGTACTCATTAATATCTTGAATCTAGTAACCACCGAGGCTTTCTCACCTCAACTCAAAGCTCTAGGGAACAAAGACGATTTAAATAATAAGTTCATGTATTTCACATACTAAGTATCATAATATAAGCAATCCAATTAAAATGTTAAAGAGAGTCATCATCCAAGAATTCGAGAACCCTACAACTTGACTGCCCCTGATCATCACACAACATATGTAAACACGACCAAGTCACCTTAATGTTCACTCACCGAGGACTGAGTCTAAGTTGAATAGAGAGGGGGGGGGGGTCTGTAGCTTGACAGAGACTGTCTCGCCCCCTGCCGGCCGACAGCCTCCCTGCTAGGGACGTCTTCTCTGCTCTGCTGGCTCGTCTGCTCTGTTGTCTTAATGCCTCAATGCTCTATGCTCCCTCAGTATATATTGGGGACCCTAGCACTAACTCCGCCCACAAGTAGATAGCCTCCGGCACTACCAAGCCACTCCTTAAACGTCGGCAAGTTTGAAGGCTACCAGGCTCCAACTAAGAGATTATCAGAAGCAAGGTGAAATTTGCATGATCTGACCTCAGGTCACTTGGGGTCATTAACGCTTTGAGGTGTGAGATCTCAAGCAGACAACTGGCGCCTCTCAGATCCTTGTCTGTGACTCATGTACTCTATGTATGTATTAAACTAAACCAAACACTTAAGCCCTCCCTTCCCCCCCTCCCTCCTAAGCCCCCCACTCTCCCCCACCCCACCTAAGTCTTCCCCTCTCCCCTAAACCCTCCCCTCTTCCTCACCCACCTCAGCCCTCCCTTTTCCCCCATTCCCCCCAAGCCCTCCACCCTTTTCTTCCCCCACATCTCCCCTATCCCCCAAAGCCCCTCCTCCCTCCATGCTTCCCCAACCCTCCCTCTCTCACCCCCACCAACCCACCCGTCTCACTCTCCCCCCCCCCCCAACCCTCTCCCTCTCCCCCCTTACCGTCCCCCTCTTACCCACCCCCTGTACCCTCCTCCTCTTACCCACCCCCTGTACCCTCCCCTCTCCCCCACCACCCCAAGCCCTCCCTCCTCAACCAATCTCCCCGTGCCAGGTCCCCCCAGCTCCCACTCACACCAGATCCCAAAGGTCCCCCCCAGAGAAGAAGCAGAAGAGAGTCAGTTTCATGGTGATGTACTCGAACATAGATGGGATCACAAGCAAGACAAGTGAACTAAGGGAAAGAGCACAAGAAGTTAACCCAGTTATAATCGGACTCACTGAAACAAAACTCTCTGGAATCATAACGAATGCCGTGTTTCCCCAGGAGTACACAGTAATAAGGAAAGAGAGGGAAGGTAGGGGAAGAGGTGGAGTGGCCCTACTCATGAGAAAGGAATGGAGTTTTAAGGAGATGGCCATCCCGGGCTGTGAGGAGTTCAGAGACTACATAGCAGGCACCATAACAATGGGAAGACCAAGAATAGTAGTAGCAGTAATATACAACCCTCCACCAAATGACAGAAGACCCAGTCAAGAGTATGAAAACAACAACATGGCAGTTAACACTATAATTGAGAGGGCAGCCTCTGCTGACTGTAGGAATAGATCCCACCTGCTCATCATGGCGACTTCAATCACGAAAAGATTGACTGGGAGAACAAGGAACCGCATGGAGGCAAGGATACGTGGAGATCCAAACTATTGGAGGTGGTGACAAGCAACTTTTTTAACCCAGCATGTCGGAGAACCCACAAGGATGAGAGGCAATGACGAACCAGCGAGATTCGACCTAGTCTTTACTCTGAACGACTCCGACATAAGAGAAATCGGTTTTGAGGACCCAGTAGGAATGACCGACCACAGTGTACTGGTGTTTGAGTACTTGATTGAAGAGGGGTTATTGAACTCGAGGAGGGATACCGAAACCAAAAGGTTAGCATACCGAAAGGGAAACTATGAGGGGATAAGAACATTCCTAACAGATATAGCATGGGAAACAGAGCTCAGGGGAAAGACGGCTCAAGATATGATGGATTACATCACGCAGAAGTGCAAGGACGCAGCAAACAAGTTTGTCCCAGTCCAAAAGGAAAATATAGAAATGAAAATGAGAAACCCATGGTTTAATCAGAGATGTAGGCTAGCTAAGCAGCAAAGTAAAAGGGCATGGAGAAACTATAGGAATAACAGGACTCTGGAGAGCAGAGAAAGATACCAGAATGCCAGGAGTGAATATGTCAGGATGAGAAGAGAGGCAGAAAGACAATACGAAAATGACATCGCAAGCAAGGCAAAGACTCAGCCTAAATTGTTGCATAGCCACATTAGGAGAAAAACAACAGTAAAGGAACAGGTTATGAAATTAAGGATAGGGGCAGAAGGATTCACTACAAATGACAAGGAAGTGTGTGAGGAATTGAATAAGAAATTCCAGGAGGTCTTCACTATAGAGCAAGGAGAAATTCCAGAGGTAAGTGAGGGAATAGCTAACCAGGAACCACTGGAAGAGTTTGATATTACCAGTGGGGAAGTAAGGAAGTGTTTACTAGAGTTGGATGTGACGAAGGCTATAGGCCCAGATGGAATCTTCCCTTGGGTTCTAAAGGAAGGAGCAAGAGAACTGTGCCTACCACTCTCCATAGTGTATAACAAATCACTGGCAACAGGGGAACTGCCAGATATTTGGAAAGCAGCTAACGTAGTCCCGATATACAAGAAAGGGGATAGACAGGAGGCACTGAACTACAGGCCAGTGTCCCTAACCTGCATACCATGCAAGCTGATGGAGAATATTGTGTGAAAAAAACTAGTGGAGCATCTGGAGCGTAGGAACTTTGTAACACAGCATCAACATGGGTTCAGGGATGGCAGGTCCTGCCTCACAGGGTTACTTGAATTCTACGACCAGGCAACAAAAATAAGGCAAGAAAGAGAAGGGTGGGCAGACTGCATATTTTTGGATTGTCAGAAAGCCTTTGATACAGTACCACACATGAGGCTAATGCGAAAGTTGGAGATGCAGGCTGGAGTGAAAGGGAAGGTACTCCGGTGGATAGGGGAGTACCTAAGCAACAGGAGACAACGAGTCTGTGTGAGGGGTGAGGTCTCAGATTGGCGAGACGTCACAAGTGGAGTCCCGCAGGGGTCAGTCCTTGGACCTATACTGTTTCTGGTATATGTAAATGATCTCCCAGAGGGTATAGATTCGTTCCTCTCAATGTTTGACGACGATGCAAAAATTATGAAGAGGATTGAAACAGAGGATGATAGTAGCAGGCTACAAGATGACCTGGATAGACTGAGTGAATGGTCCAACAAATGGCTGTTGAAGTTCAACCCGAGTAAATGCAAAGTAATGAAACTAGGCAGTGGAAACAGGAGGCCAGGCACAGGATACAGAATAGGAGATGAAGTACTTAATGAAACAGACAGAGAGAAAGATCTAGGAGTTGATATCACACCAAACCTGTCTCCTGAAGCCCACATAAAGAGAATAACGTCTGCGGCATGTGCGAGGCTGGCTAACATCAGAACGGCGTTCAGGAACCTGTGTAAGGAATCATTCAGAATCTTGAACACTACATATGTAAGACCAATCCTGGAGTATGCGGCCCCAGCATGGAGCCCGTACCTGGTCAAGCACAAGACGAAGCTGGAAAAAGTCCAAAGGTATGCTACTAGACTAGTCCCAGAACTAAGAGGCATGAGTTATGAGGAAAGGCTGCGGGAAATGCACCTTACGACACTGGAAGACAGAAGAGTAAGGGGAGACATGATCACAACCTACAAAATCCTCAGGGAAATCGACCGGGTAAACAAGGATGAACTATTCAACACTGGTGGGGCGCGAACAAGGGGACACAGGTGGAAGCTGAGTACCCATATGAGCTACTGAGACGTTAGAAAGAACTTTTTCAGTGTCAGAGTAGTTAGTAAATGGAATGCATTAGGCAGTGATGTGGTGGAGGCTGACTCCATACACAGTTTCAAATGTAGATATGATAGAGCCCAGTAGGCTCAGGAATCTGTACACCAGTTGATTGACGGTTGAGATGCGGGACCAAAGAGCCAAAGCTAAACCCCCGCAAGCACATTTAGGTGAGTACAATTAGGTGAGTATACACACACACACACACACACACACATATAAGGGAAGTTAAGATGGAAGCGCCCTTGGGAATGAGTGACCACAGTGTATTGAACTTTGAGTACCTGGTAGAGCTAGGACTTATCTCCCCCCAAAAAGAACTAGGAATCAAAAGGCTGGCATACCGAAAGGGGAATTATGAACAGATGAGAAGTTTCCTAAGTGAAATACCTTGGGACACAGACCTCAGAGACAAGTCTGTACAGGGTATGATGGACTATGTTACCCAAAAGTGTCAGGAGGCAGTAAACAGGTTCATCCCGGCCCAAAGGGAAAAATCCGAGAAGCAACAAAAGAATCCATGGTATAATAGGGCTTGTATGGAAGCGAAGAAACTGAACAAGAAGGCGTGGAGGAACTTCCGGAATAACAGAACACCAGAAAGCAGGGAGAGATACCAGAGAACCAGGAATGAGTACGTCAGGGTGAGAAGAGAAGCAGAGAAAATTTTTGAAAATGATATAGCAAACAAAGCCAAGACCGAACCAAAGCTACTCCACAGTCACATCAGAAGGAAAACAACAGTGAAAGAACAGGTATTGAAACTTAGAACAGGCGAGGACAGGTATACAGAGAATGACAGAGAGGTGTGTGAGGAACTCAACAAGAGGTTCCAGGAGGTCTTCACAATAGAACAGGGTGAGGTCACTGTGCTAGGAGAAAGGGAGGTAAACCAGGCGGCCTTGGAGGAGTTCGAAATTACGAGAGAGGAGGTCAAGAGACACCTGCTGGATCTGGATGTTAGAAAGGCGGTTGGTCCAGATGGGATCTCACCATGGGTACTGAAAGAGTGTGCAGAGGCACTTTGCTTGCCACTCTCCATAGTGTATAGTAAATCACTAGAGACGGGAGACCTACCAGAAATATGGAAGACGGCGAATGTGGTCCCAATATACAAAAAGGGCGACAGACAAGAGGCACTGAACTACAGGCCAGGGTCCTTGACTTGTATACCATGCAAGGTGATGGAGAAGATCGTGAGAAAAAACCTGGTAACACATCTGGAGAGAAGGGACTTCGTGACAAATCGCCAACATGGATTCAGGGAGGGTAAATCTTGCCTTACAGGCTTGATAGAATTCTACGATCAGGTGACACAGATTAAGCAAGAAAGAGAGGGCTGGGCGGACTGCATTTTCTTGGATTGTCGGAAAGCCTTTGACACAGTACCGCATAAGAGGCTGGTACATAAGCTGGAGAGACAGGCAGGTGTAGCTGGTAAGGTGCTCCAGTGGATAAGGGAGTATCTAAGCAATAGGAAGCAGAGAGTTACGGTGAGGGGTGAGACCTCCGATTGGCGTGAAGTCACCAGTGGAGTCCCACAGGGCTCTGTACTCGGTCCTATCTTGTTTCTGATATATGTAAATGATCTCCCGGAGGGTATCGATTCATTTCTCTCAATGTTTGCGGACGATGCTAAAATTATGAGAAGGATTAAAACAGAAGAGGACTGTTTGAGGCTTCAAGAAGACCTAGACAAGCTGAAGGAATGGTCGAACAAATGGTTGTTAGAGTTTAACCCAACCAAATGTAATGTAATGAAGATAGGTGTAGGGAGCAGGAGGCCAGATACAAGGTATCATCTGGGAGAGGAAATTCTTCAGGAGTCAGAGAAGGAAAAAGACTTGGGGGTTGATATCACGCCAGACCTGTCTCCTGCAGCACATATCAAGCGGATAACATCAGCGGCATATGCCAGGCTGGCCAACATACGAACGGCATTCAGAAACTTGTGTAAAGAATCATTCAGAACTTTGTATACCACATATGTCAGGCCAATCCTGGAGTATGCAGCCCCAGCATGGAGTCCATATCTAGTCAAGGATAAGACTAAACTGGAAAAGGTTCAAAGGTTTGCCACCAGACTAGTACCCGAGCTGAGAGGTATGAGCTACGAGGAGAGACTACGGGAATTAAACCTCACTTCGCTGGAAGACAGAAGAGTTAGGGGGGACATGATCACCACATTCAAGATTCTGAAGGGGATTGATAGGGTAGATAAAGACAGTCTATTTAACACAAGGGGAACACGCACAAGGGGACACAGGTGGAAACTGAGTGCCCAAATGAGCCACAGAGATATTAGAAAGAACTTTTTTAGTGTCAGAGTGGTTGACAAATGGAATGCATTAGGAAGTGATGTGGTGGAGGCTGACTCCATACACAGTTTCAAGTGTAGATATGACAGAGCCCGATAGGCTCATGAATCTGTACACCTGTTGATTGACGGTTGAGAGGCGGGACCAAAGAGCCAGAGCTCAACCCCCGCAAACACAACTAGGTGACAACTAGGTGAGTACACAGGAGTCTTCAGAGATTCTGATTCAGAAATTCTTCAGGAGTCAGAGAAAGAAAAAGACTTGGGAGTTGATATCACGCCAGACCTGTCTCCTGCAGCGCATATCAAGAGGATAACATCAGCGGCATATGCCAGGCTGGCTAACATACGAACGGCATGCAGAAATTTGTGTAAAGAATCATTCAGAACTTTGTATACCACATATGTCAGGCCAATCCTGGAGTATGCAGCCCCCAGCATGGAGTCCGTATTTAGTCAAGGATAAGACTAAACTGGAAAAGGTTCAAAGATTTGCCACCAGACTAGTACCCGAGCTGAGAGGTATGAGCTACGAGGAGAGACTACGGGAAATAAACCTCACTTCGCTGGAAGACAGAAGAGTTAGGGGGGACATGATCTCCACATTCAAGATTCTCAAGGGAATTGATAGGGTAGATAAAGACAGGTTATTTAACACAAGGGGCACACGCACAAGGGGACACAGGTGGAAACTGAGCGCCCAAATGAGTCACAGAGATATTAGAAAGAACTTTTTTAGTGTCAGAGTGGTTGACAAATGGAATGCATTAGGAAGTGATGTGGTGGAGGCTGACTCCATACACAGTTTCAAGTGTAGATATGATAGAGCCCAATAGGCTCAGGAATCTGTACACCTGTTGATTGACGGTTGAGAGGCAGGACCAAAGAGCCAGAGCTCAACCCCCGCAAGCACAACTAGGTAAGTACTAGTTTGTCTCACTTCGCTGGAAGACAAAAGAGTTAAGGGGGAACATGATCACCACATTGAAGATTCTCAAGGGAATTGATAGGGTAGATAAAGACAGGCTATTTAACACACGGGGCACACGTACCAGGTGACACAGGTAGAAACTGAGTGCCCAAATGAGCTACAGAGATATAAGAAAGAACTTTTTTAGTGTCAGAGTGGTTGACAAATGGAATGCATTAGGCAGTGATGTGGTGGAGGTTGACTCCATACACCGTTTCAAGTGTAGAGCCCAATAGGCTCAGAAACCTGTACACCTGTTGATTGATGGTTGAGAGGCAGGACCAAAGAGCTAGAGCTCAACCTCTGCAAGCACAATTAAGTGAGTACAAATAGGTCAAATACACATTGTTTGTTTGAATATCTGGTCGAAGAAGGGTTAATGTTCTCATGGATTGAACCAGAAAGCAAGAGGTCGGCATTCTGGAAGGGAAACTATGAGGAGATGAGAAAATTCCTAACTGAAATAGCTTGGGAAACAGAGCTCAGAGGAAAGACGGTTCAAGGTATGATGGACTACATCACACAGAAGTGTAAGGAGGCAGCAGACATGTTCGTCCCAATCCAAAAAGAAAAAAATTAAATGGAGATGAGAAACCTTCGGTTTAATCAGAGTTGCAAGCTAGCAAAGCAGCTAAGTAAAAGGGCGTGGAGAAACTATAGAAACAACAGAACACTAGAGAGCAGAGAAAATTGGAAAATTCTCCTTGGATAGGAGAAAAACAACAGTGAAGGAATTGGAATGAAACTGAGGATAGGGGCAAAAAGATTCACTACAATCGACAAGGAAATGTGTGAGGAACTCAATAAGAAATTCCAGGAAGTCTTCACACCATAGCAAGGAGAAGTTCCAGAGATAAGGGAGGGAACATCAACCCAGAGACCACTAGAGGAGTTTGTGATTACCAGTGGGGAGGTGAGGAAGCATCTGCTAGATTTGGATGTGACAAAGGCTATATAGGTTCGGATGGAATCTCGCCATGGATTCTAAACGAAGGAGTAGAAGCTCTGTGCCTACCACTCTCCATGGTGTGCAACAAGTCACTGGTAACAGGTGAACTGCCAAAAATTTGAAAGACGGCCAATGTAGTCCCAATATACAGGAAGGGAAATAGGCAGGAGGCACTGAACTACAGGCCAGTGTCCCTAACCTGCATTCCATGCAAGATGATGGAAAAGATTGTGCGAAAAAAGCTAGTGGAACATCTGGAGCGGAAAAACTTTGTAACACAACATCAGCATGGGATCAGGGATGGCAAATCATGCCTAATAGTATTGAGTTCTATGACCAGGCAACAAAAGTCAGGCAAGAGAGAGAGGGCTGGGCAGACTGTATATTTCTGGACTGCTAGAAAGCTTTTGACACAGTACCACATAAGAGATTAGTGCACAAACTGGAGATGCAGGCAGGAGTGAAAGGGAAGGTACTCAACTAGATAAGAGAGTCCATAAGCAAGAGGACACAGCGAGTCACCGTGAGGGTTGAGGTCTCGGAGTGGCGGGAGTCACCAGTGGAGTCCCACAGGGATCAGTCCTTGGACCTATACTGTTTCTGATATACGTAAATGATCTCCCAGAAGAAATTGACTCGTTCCTCTCGATGTTTGCTTATGATGCAAAAATAATGAGGAGGATCAGGACAGAGCGGGACAGTATGAGGCTACAAGATGACATAGACAAACTGAAGGAATGGTCCGACAAATGCTACTAAAGTTCAACCCAAGTAAATGTAAGATAATGAAACTAGGAGGAGGAACTAGGAGGCCAGTCACTGGATACCGAATGGGAGATGAAGTCCTTGGAGACACGGACAAAGAGAAAGATCTGGGAGTTGATATCACGCCAAAACTGTCTCACGAAGCCCACATCAAATGAATAACATCAGCGACCTATGTGAGGCTGGGTAACATCAGAATTGCTTTCAGAAACCTGTGAAAGGAATCCTTCAGAACCTTGTATACTATATATAGTATTCAGGCCAATCCTGGAGTATGCAGCCCCAGAATGGAGCCCGTATCTAGTCAAGCACAAGACGAAGCTGGAAAAAGTTCAGAGGTATGCCACTAGGCTAGTCCCAGAACTTAGAGGCATTAGTTATGACGAGAGACTACGAGAACTGCACCTCACGTCACTGGAAGACAGAAGGGCTATGGGAGACATGATCACCACATGCAAAATTCTCATGGGAATTGACAGGGTGGACAAGGATGGAGTATTTAACACGGGTGGCACACGCACATGGGGACACTGGTGGAAGCTGAGTACCCAAATGAACCATAGAGACATTAGAAAGAACTTTTTCAGTGTCTGAGTAGTTAGTAAATGGAATGCACTTGGAAGTGATGTGGTGGAGGCTGACTCCATACACAGTTTCAAATGTAGATATGACAGAGCCCAGTAGGCTCAGGAATCTGTACATCAGTTGATTGACGGTTGAGAGGCGGGACCAAAAAGCCAGAGCTCAACCCCCGCAAGCACAATTAGGTGAGTACGCACACACACACACACACACACAGTTCTAGGCTGGGAGACGGTAGGAGACACACACGATTAGTGAGGTCCCCACACTCAGTAGGCAGGGAGACGGTAGGAGACACACACGATTAGTGAGGTCCGCGGAAATTCGTCAATTTCTCGGGACATTGAAGGAGTATAGAGGCTAGATCATAGTATTTGGCCTCTCGCAGTGTGTAGCTAGCAGGGTGTAACATAGCATAGTCATATCGCTAGGGATAGTGCGAAGATTTGGCGAAGAAACCAAAGTGGAGCTAGTGGCATCACCGGTGCATGTAAGTGTGCGACCTGACTGGGTGGGACGCCCCGCCGTGGAACTACCTGATTGTGTTGTTGAGTGGTGACTGTGATCAGTGGTACAGTGAATTAGTGAACTGTCACACAACGATACAGTGACTGACTCCAGAGCTTTGTGTAGACAGAGAAGAACCGACCTCATCAATCTACTAGCACTTAGTGAATCACCTAGTGGGAGACAACGACGGATAACCATCGTCATCATACATCGTCCTTACTCATCTGGTTGTGTGAGCGGGAGGAGACTGGTATGTACCCCCTCTCTGGTCAATTAATCAGGTGTACAGATTGAGGTAAAATATTTCAAATTCTTCTTCAGGATATCATATATATTTAAAAATCTCAGGGTAACTCATTTAGGCAGAAGTAATGCATAAGGGATATCTTGACACATACAAGCACGCCCGCCCACGTACGTATACACGCACACAAGTGTCCACGTGCTAAAACAGACAAACACACACGCATACACACACAGACACATACAATCGTTCAGTCAGGGGAAAAGGCATTAATACCTGGGATCAGGACCTTACTATCCCCCCCCCTCTTGACCCCCCCATCTGACCTGACCTGGTTGCCATCTCCACCCCCCCCCACCCCCAGTCCCCCGCATCGCCCATACACACACTCTTCCCCTCCCCACTCTCTCCCTCTCCCACTCCCTCTCTCCCACTCTCTCTCTCTCCCACTCTCTCCTGCTCTCTCTCTCTCTCTCTCTCTCTCTCTCTCTCTCTCTCTCTCTCTCTCTCTCTCTCTCTCTCTCTCTCTCTCCCTCTCTCTCTCCCTCTCCCTCCCTCTCTTTCCTTCCCCCTCCCTCTCTGCCCACACACACACACACACATACACACACACACACACACACACACACACACACGTACACACACACACCTCCTCCCCCCTCTCTCTCCCTCACCCGCTGTCTCCCTCACCCGCTCTCTCCCTCTCTCTCTCCCTCTCCTCTGTCTCCCTCTCTCCCTCCCGCCTCTCTCTCCATCTCCTCCCCCCCTCCCCTTCTACTTTCTTCTCACTTCAGTGGAAGGGTCGGATCCCCCCCACCCAGCCATTTATCTCTCCCTTTAACACTCCCTTTCTCTCTCTCTCTTTCTCTCTCTCTTCCTCTCTCTCTCTCTCTCCCTCCCCCATCCCGCTCTGCCCTCCTGACAAATCCTATCACGGCACAACTATAGGAACAGGGGCAAGCATGGCAGCCAGAGGTACCAGGGGAACAGGGAAGAGCCAAGGTGACGAAATGAAGGAAATGTTCGCCCAGTTTCTGTAGGACATCAAGAGTGAGATGCAAGAAATGATGCAGGAAATGAAGAACGAAATAAGCAACCTGAAAAGAGAGCTGACAGCAGCAAAGGAGGAGATTAGAGCCCTCAAAGAGAATGGTATCGAGGCTGAGAATCAGAAAACCATCCAGGGAGAAGGTGGTAATAGTTTTTTGGATGAGAATGCCACAATAAAAGCAACATTTGCGTAAATACTAAAAAAAAATTAACTCTGAAGTGATGGAGGTGGCCATGAAAGCAGCCACCTCACAGGAGGCGGCCGACTCCACTAGCCAACTGCTGGAAAGGAACAGATCAGTGGTTGCTGTGGGTATTAAAGAGCAGGAAGGATCTAATAGGACAGAATGGAATGACAAGGACAAAGCAGCAGTGAATGAAGTACTAAAGGCACTAGACATGGAAGGGGCTGAGCATAGCATTCAGAAGATTTTCAGGCTAGGTTGGTACAACAAAGACCGAGACCGAATGATAAAGGTTGTGTTTGCAAACTAGAGCACAAAGGAGAAGATCCTATCAAGGAAGAGCTCCCTGAAAAACGTGGGAAAATTAAAAAATGTATTCCTCCAGAGAGACATGACAAGGGACGAGAGAGCCGTGGCGGCAGAAGCAAGGAAGAGGCGCATGGCGAGAGGGGAAAACCAGGAAGTCACAGCTCCCAACACAACACCCCCAGAGGCGAGGGGGGAACCCACAACCAGCTACCCAGTAACACCAGAAGGGAGAACAACCCCGCCTCCCTCCTCTGCATAGAAAACCCCCTACCCCAAACCCTCCCTGCCCCCACTCAAATGTTCAGCCAAATCTCCCTCGCCCCACACCCAATCCCCACCCTTCTACCCCTCCCCTCCTCCCGAGTCCTCCCTCCCCTCCCTTTCCTTCCCGTCCTCCCTCCCCTTTCACCCCATACCCTCCCGAGTCCTCCCTCCCCCCCTTTCCTTCCCGTCCTCCCTCCCTGTCCCTCCCTCTTCACTGGATCCCCCGCCCCTCATCCCAGTATCCTCTGAGACCCTGTTATCCACCTCACAGGTCCTCACACCCATGGAACAGCCTCCCCCACCAGCAGAACACTCACCAAGGAGGCGATTTGAGAAGGGATAGAAGAAAGTGAGCCTCAAAGCGATGTACACTAACATAGAAGGAATTACAAGTAAAGCAAATGAGCTTGGAGAACTGGTACTAGAGGAAAACCCAGACATAATAGCCCTCACAGAAACAAAGATCACGAAAACGATTACAAACGCAGTGTTCCCACAGGACTATTATGTTATGAGGAAAGAGAGGGAAGGAAGAGGTGGGGGTGGTGTAGCTCTGCTGGTAAGAAAAGGCTGGGATTTTGAGGAGATGGATATTCAGGGCTGTGAAGGTTTCAGTGACTACATAGCAGGTACTGTAACAAATGGAGGGAAAAAAATTATAGTCGTAGTCATATATAATCCACCACCAAATGACAGAAGACCTAGACAGGAATATGATAGAAACAACATGGCCACCATTAACATAATAGAAAGAGCACCTTCTGTTGCTAGCAGGAATGGATCTGGACTACTAATTATGGGAGACTTCAACCATGGGAAGATAGATTGGAAGAACAGAGACCCGCATGGAGGACCAGAAACATGGAGAGCTAAGCTGCTGGACGTGGCAACAAGAAACTTTCTAAGCCAGCACATCAAAGAACCAACAAGAATGAGAGGAGAAGATGAACCAGCAATGCTTGATTTGATATTTACCTTAAATGAGTGGGATATAAGGGAAGTTAAGATGGAAGCGCCCTAGGGAATGAGTGACCACAGTGTATTGAACTTTGAGTACCTGGTAGAGCTAGGACTTATCTCCCCCAAAAAAGAACTAGGAATCAAAAGGCTGGCATACCGAAAGGGGAATTATGAACAGATGAGAAGTTTCCTAAGTGAAATACCTTGGGACACAGACCTCAGAGATAAGTCTGTACAGGGTATGATGGACTATGTTACCCAAAAGTGTCAGGAGGCAGTAAAAAGGTTAATCCCGGCCCAAAGGGAATAATCCGAGAAGCAACAGAAGAATCCATGGTATAATAGGGCATGTATGGAAGCGAAGAAACTGAACAAAAGGGCGTGGAGGAACTTCCGGAATAACAGAACACCAGAAAGCAGAGAGAGAGATACCAAAGAACCAGGAATGAGTATGACAGGGTGAGAAGAGAAGCAGAGAAAAGTTTTGAAAATGATATAGCAAACAAAGCCAAGACCGAACCAAAGCTACTCCACAGTCACATCAGAAGGAAAACAACAGTGAAAGAACAGGTATTGAAACTTCGAACAGGCGAGGGCGAAAGAGTGTGCAGAGGCACTTTGCTGGCCACTCTCCATAGTGTATAGTAAGTCACTAGAGACGGGAGACCTACCAGAAATATGGAAGATGGCGAATGTGGTCCCAATATACAAAAAGAGCGACAGGCAAGAGGCACTGAACTACAGGCCAGTGTCCTTGACTTGTATACCATGCAAGGTGATGGAGAAGATCGTGAGAAAAAACCTAGTAACACATCTGGAGAGAAGGGACTTCGTGACAAATCGCCAACATGGGTTAAGGGAAGGTAAATCTTGAATTACAGGCTTGATAGAATTCTACGATCAGGTGACAAAGATTAAGCAAGAAAGAGAGGGCTGGGTGGACTGCATTTTCTTGGATTGTCGGAAAGCCTTTGACACAGTACCGCATAAGAGGCTGGTACATAAGCTGGAGAGACAGGCAGGTGTAGCTGGTAAGGTGCTCCAGTGGAAAAGGGAGTATCTAAGCAATAGGAAGCAGAGAGTTACAGTGAGAAGTGAGATCTCCGATTGGCGTGAAGTCACCAGTGGAGTCCCACAGGGCTCTGTACTTGGTCCTATCTTGTTTCTGATATATGTAAATGATCTCCCGGAGGGTATCGATTCATTTCTCTCAATGTTTGCGGACGATGCTAAAATTATGAGAAGGATTAAAACAGAAGTGGATTGTTTCAGGCTTCAAGAAGACCTAGACAAGCTGAAGGAATGGTCGAACAAATGGTTGTTAGAGTTTAACCCAACCAAATGTAATGTAATGAAGATAGGTGTAGGGAGCAGGAGGCCAGATACAAGGTATCATCTGGGAGAGGAAATTCTTCAGGAGTCAGGGAAGGAAAAAGACTTGGGGGTTGATATCACGCCAGACCTGTCTCCTGCAGCACATATCTATCACATATCATATGGGCTCTATCATATCTACATTTAAAACTGTGTATGGGGTCAGCCTCCACCACATCACTGCCTAATGCATTCCATCCGTTAACTACTCTGACACTGAAAAAGTTCCTTCTAACGTCACTGTGGCTCATGTGGGTACTCAGTTTCCACCTGTGTCCTTTTGTTCACGTCCTACCAGTGTTGAATAGTTTATCCCTGTTTACCCGGTCGATTCCCCTTGAGGATTTTGTAGGTTGTGATCATGTCTTCCCCTAACTCTTCTCTCTTTCAGTGTCGTAAGGTGCATTTCCTGCAGCCTTTCCTCGTAACTCATGCCTCTTAGTTCTGGGACTAGTCTAGTGGCATACTTTGGACTTTTTCCAGCTTTGTCCTGTGCTTGTCAAGGTACGGGCTCCATGCTGGGGCTGCATACTCCAGGATTGGTCTTACATATGTGGTGTACAAGATTCTGAATGATTCCTTACACAGGTTCCTGAACGCTGTTCTGATGTTAGCCAACCTCGCATATGCCGCAGACGTTATTCTTTTTATGTGGGCTTCAGGAGGCAGGTTTAGTGTGATATCAACTCCTAGATCTTTCTCTCTGTCCGTTTCATTAAGTACTTCATATCCTATTCTGTATCCTGTGTCTGGCCTCCTGTTTCCACTGCCTAGTTTCATTACTTTACATTTACTAGGGTTGAACTTCAACAGCCATTTGTTGAACCATTCACTCAGTCTGTCTAGATCATCTTGTAGCCTCCTTCTATCATCCTCTTTTTCAATCCGCCTCATAATTTTTGCATCGTCGGCAAACATTGAGAGGAACGAATCTGTACCCTCTTGGAGATCATTTACATATATCAGAAACAGTATAGGACCAAGGACTGACTCCTGCGGGACTCCACTTGTAACGTCTCGCCAATCTGAGATCTCACCCTTCACACTGACTCGTTGTCTCCTCTTGCTTAGGTACTCTTTTTATCTAATTGAGTTCTTTCCCTTTCACTCCAGCCTGCATCTCCAGCTTTTTCACTAGCCTTTTGTGTGGTACTGTATCAAAAGCTTTCTGACAATCCAAAAATATGGATTGTACTCACCTAGTTGTGTTTGCGGGGGTTGAGCTCTGGCTCTTTGGTCCCGCCTCTCAACCGTCAATCAACAGGTGTACAGATTCCTGAGCCTATTGTATTCATTTGCCTTGTTCGGGTTGAATGTAGACACAGTAGTCGCTTCTGTATATATTTATTGAGTGAGGCAAACAGGTGTATAACTGGCCAGCCGAGGTCCACCTACTCTGAGTCTGTGAGGATAACTGAGGCTGCTGGGAGCATGGCTGATGCTCCTCTGTCTGGCATGACGTCAGAGGCCTACTTGCCTGTGATTGGTTATATTGCAACTGACATAGAATTTGAGTATAACACCGCTCGGACACGCTTGTCGACAAGCTCTGGCTACCTATATAGTTACAATGATACTGAAAGGATCTCGGTGGCATTCAATAATGGCTTACATGTGAAATTTGCATAATAAATCATTGAAAGAAGATCAAGTGTGTGTAACACTAACAACTCGGCATATGCACCCAAAAAAA
Organism: Procambarus clarkii; assembly: GCF_040958095.1. Taxonomy (NCBI): domain Eukaryota; kingdom Metazoa; phylum Arthropoda; class Malacostraca; order Decapoda; family Cambaridae; genus Procambarus; species Procambarus clarkii. The sequence goes on along the minus strand of NC_091230.1, from coordinate 5,693,380 downwards.
AAAATCATCATAATAGGTGAAAATCATGGTAACAATGCTTTGATTAAACCAGAGTATTAAGAACATGTGTATGTCTACTGATCAGATATGAACAATACAACTCAAGGTATTGCCTAAACAAAATTATTAACATGTGTCAATGGCATGTGCTTGAAAACCATACAAAATTAAACAATTATTACATTAATGGAACAAAGTTCTGACCTAACAACCACAAATGAATTTTAAGATTAGATAATGTGGATTTTTTTTCTCTTTTTTTTTTCCGAAATATAAAATATATTTACAAGACCAATGTTCAATATATTTACAAGCTATATACAAGACCTGGATCAAGAAGACTAACATCTGCATGAAAGCAGTCAGGATTCACTGGCCTCAATGTGATTGCTAGAACATTAATGAACTCTTATGACAAGCACCGTAAAAATACAAATGGTAGTAGACTTAACAATGGCATCTAATTTATAACAAAATAAAGTGGAGAAAACATCATACTATATATATATATATATATATATATATATATATATATATATATATATATATATATATATATATATATATATATATATATATATATATATATATATTATTAAATATGACCGAAAAAGTAAGATTAATAATTCTAACACGAATTTTCTCAATCTTTCGTACATTTCTTTTCACTGTTGGAGGTAAATCAAAAATCAATTCTCCAAAATTCATTTTTATTTCTAGTCTGACGCGACACGAGCGCGTTTCGTAAAACTTATTACATTTTCAAAGACTTTAGTTCACAAATACACAACTGAATAGAACTTACGCATCTCCGATTTTATATCTACATTTGAGTGAGGTGGAAGGGGTGATGTGGCATTAACACAAGACAGAACAAGAGGTGGCATTAATAGGGTATTAATTTCATCAACACAAGACAGAACAAGAGGTGGCATTAATAGGGTATTAATTTCATCAACACAAGACAGAACACGAAACAATGGGTATTGAATAGAAGTGTTTGTAGAAAGCCTATTGGTCCATATTTCTTGATGCTTCTATATTGGAGCGGAGTCTTGAGGTGGGTAGAATATAGTTGTGCAATAATTGGCTGTTGATTGCTGGTGTTGACTTCTTGATGTGTAGTGCCTCGCAAACGTCAAGCCGCCTGCTATCGCTGTATCTATCGATGATTTCTGTGTTGTTTACTAGGATTTCTCTGGCGATGGTTTGGTTGTGGGAAGAGATTATATATATATATATATATATATATATATATATATATATATATATATATATATATATATATATATATATATATATAATATATATAATGGTAATAATAAAACACATGTGGTAGAAATACTGCAAATGAGTTTTTTTTTTTTCAAAACCAACAGAATAACTGCAGAGTGCACTCAATTATAAATTCTGCGAATGTCTACACCTAGCTCATCCAGAGCACTATACAACTCTGGCTCTGACTGAAGGTCCGGAACAGATGAAACTTCATGTGACAAACTATCATCTAGAGAGATATCCTCGTTAACATCTAGCCAATGGACATGTGGTGAGTGCACGGTTGAAACGAGAGGTCTAGATCTAAGATTATAATTGCTAGTATGGGGTTGCTGAACATCCAGTGGTCTGTCAACCACAGAAGGTGGTGTCCCAATAGGAGTATCTGTCTGGGTAAGTTCATTGTCATCTTCCACATCAGTCTCGTCAACAGTCATTTTAGCTAACTTCATGTGGTCTAAATGTTCATTTATATACTCTCCTGTTAACAAGTTCTTAAGTCTGTATTTGTTACCTTTGATAAGCTCGGTTACCTTATATAGACCCAAAAATTTCTTAGTTAACTTATACATAGGACCAGACCTGTGTTGGTTAAGTATCATTACTACAGATCCAATAGTTATTTTACTGGGTTTAGCTCGTGCATTCCTTGCTAGAGTGAACTCGGCTGTAGCTTTGGACAGTTGTTCACGTATTTTCTTGAATACTAATTGCATTTGTCTACGCTTCACTTGAACAAAATCATCTACGTTATATAAGGGAGTAGGAGGTACGTTAATCAATTCATTAGGGAGGAGCTTATCTGTACCATAAAGAATAGCGTGAGGTGTGTCACCTGTAGAAACATTAATTGAAGAATTTATAGCACACTGAATTAAGGGTATAAAATCATCCCAATTGTTGTTATCAAAATTCAACGTGACTCTCAAGGCATCTAACACTTTCCTGTTAGTACGTTTGGGTAGTCCATTACTTGCTGGATTATAAGGAATGATACTACATTTTTTTTTATGTTATATAAATGACACAAGCTAGTTAAAATACTTTTACTGAATTCTGGACCATTATCTGAAAGGATTACTTTAGGTATACTATATCTACAAATTATTTGGTCATGGAATGCACTGGCTATAGTTTTCCCTTGTTTTGTTCGGGATAGGAACTAGTTCGCAAAACCGTGAAAAATTATCAACCATTACAAGAAAATGTTTGTTCCCTCTCTCTGTTTCCGCAAAATTTGTCAATAAATCCATCGATACTCGTTCCCAAGGAGCTTTAGTTGCTGGGTACACCTGAATTGGATTAGGTCCTGAAACATGTCCCTTGTGCTGTAAACAAGTTAAACATCTGTCAACATAATGAGCAATCTCCTTAGCCATTTTTGGCCAAAAATACTTCAATCCACCTTGTTGGAGTGTACGATCCTTTCCTGAATGTGCACTTGCAGGAGCATCATGGATAATTTTTAACACAGTTCGTACCAAGACAGCTGGAACAACTAACTGACAACATTTCCTTGGGGCTGTCCCTAGCTTTACTACTCTACACAGTAAATTGTCCAACATAACTAATTCTTTCAATAGTACTGGCAGTTTATGAATCGGGCGAGTGTCTTGCTTAGTCAAAAATTTAATGACGGGTGCCCATATGGGGTCTTGTCTTTGTTCCGTTTCTACTACTGTAGCATCTAATGCTGGGTAATTTAACTGAATCACAGCTACGTGTCGAGAAAACGCATCGGCTACAACATTTTGCTTCCCTGGAATATATCCAAATGTGGGATTGAATTCTTGAATTGTGAGAAAATATCTAGCAAACTTTCCAACTGGATTCTTATTTTTGAACAAGGGAATTAATGGTTGGTGATCTGTAAGAACATGAACTGGGTAATTATAAATTGTATCCCTGAAATGTTTAAGTGCCCAAACAACTGCCAAGGCTTCTCGTTCTGTTGCACTATAATTTTTCTCTTCTTTAGATAAAGTACGGCTAGCATAAGCTATTGCGTGATCTCTGTGACCTTCTGTTTGAAGTAATGCAGCACCTAGACCTATGTCACTAGCATCTGTAACCAACGTAAAAGGTTTAGAAAAATCGGGGTACCTAAGGACAGGTGACGAAATCAAGGCTGCTTTGAGTTTTTTGAATGACTGATCCTGGGCCTCTCCCCAAACAAAGGGTTCATCTTTTCTTTGCAACTTGTAAAGCGGAGCGGCTATAATAGAGAATCCAGCAATAAATGAACGATAAAATCCTACAAGACCTGTGAACTGTCTTACGGCTTCTGCGGTACGAGGTGTTGGAAAATCACGGGCAGCAATAATTTTTGATTCATTCAATGTAATACCTGAAGGTGTAACTGTATGACCTAGGAAATTAATCTTCTGCTTTAAAAATGAACATTTTGCAAGTTTTATTTTTAAATTGGCTTCAGCGAGCTTTGCAAGTACTTTCTCAAGGTTCTGGAAATGAGTCTGAACATCTTGCGACATGATTATGAGATCATCAAGGTAAACTAGAAGAGTACTTCCTATCAATCTACGAAATAGATTTGTCATGAGCTGTGAAAAGGTTATTGGACTACTACGCAAACCAAATGGCATTCTTTTGAAATGAAAATGACCATTGGGAGTACTAAAGGCTGTCAATTGTTTACTTTCCTCATCAAGGGGGATTTGCCAGAATCCCTGCAACAAATCTAACGTTGAGAATACTTTGTTTCGACCAATACTTTGCAACAAATCATTTAGAACTGGAAGTGGGAAACGATCAGGTATTGTTACTCTGTTAAGCTTGCGATAATCGATTACAGGTCTCCAAGTCCCATCTTGCTTTGGTACAAGAATCAATGGAGCGTTCCATGGCGAATTACTCGATTAAATTACATCACTCTGTAACGTTTCCTCCACAAGTCTATCGGCTTCTGCTCTCTGAGAATGGGGAAGACGGTAAGCTGGTACATAAATAGGCGTAGTTCCTTGTTCAAGGGGAATTTTATGTGTAATAAGAGGAGTGAGACCTAACTTTTCTCCTGGTAGAGCAACAACGGCTCTATTCCTGTTCAAAATTTTCAAAATTTTCCACAAAGTCAGGAAAATCAGTAGGACTGAGGTGTTGCGCTTGCACTTCTGGCTGAGATCCCTGTTCTCCTGGTGTGAGTGTACAAACAGTATGATCCATGGAGACAACATCCACAACTCGCACCGGTAACGAGTAATGGGCAAAATCTACAACATGGGTACCAGACTGGAGATGGATGTCGGCATTACTAGTGTTTGCAATAAATAATGTAACAGTACCATCCTGCACTGTGTGCCAGGAGGGTTCAACAAATGTACCATTCACTTTACATGTTTCACTTTCCGCAATCACATCCGACAACTCAGGCACTCCCTGAACCTTAACTCTTATTCTGGTGAGAGAATGAGGATGTAGCACAGTGTCAGTAGCCGTGGAACCACTGACTTCAGAGATGGAAGCTGCCAGGCGAGCGAGACAACGAGAATCCGTTAGGGCGTCCCCTTCCAGAAAGTCCCGATACTCACTCTCCTTAACAACTGCACAACTACTATGCTTCAATCGAGTGCCTGTTTTCTCGGGTATGCTACCACGACAATGATCTGACAAACCTATGCTTGCAAGGCGGGTGTCAACAAAATTAACGTAATCTGATTGAAGGTTGAACTCATGGCCCTGTCGATACATGCAACACAAGGGTATGACGTGGTCTTTGATACTAATGTTCCAACGATGGGGAAACAATGCAATATTTTCATCAATCATGGTGTACAGACCTAAGAGAATGTCTCCAGGAAAAGGAATATTGTCAACAACTAAACATGTTATAGACAATGTGACATCATTGAACTTGAGTGGGAGGTCAATTTCACCCTGAACTTTTACTTTATTTCCTGAAATACCACTTAGAAAAGGTATGTGTGACTGTTTTAAAGTAGTAGAGTGCTTACTTTCAATGTCTCTAAGAGCTGAGGGCTTGACAATATTAATTTTTGCCCCTGAGTCAAGAAAAACTTTTAAAACTCTACCATGTACAATGGCTGAGACAAGGGGACCATCACTTGAGACTGGACAAGTTACTACTTTTGACTTATGTTGTCTGGAATATCTGCGTCTTGTTTGTGTCAAATTTACTGTGGATCCGTCAACATCTACAACTGGTCTAGAGTCAGTGTCCTCCTCTGTCAAGTGTCCAAATCTATTTTGGGTAGCTACTGAATACACAGGGAGGGCACTAGGATTGGCTAGCTTGAATTGGTTAGCGGATGGCCTTGGGGGTTTCCCGACGACACGGATTGAACATTCTGAGCTCCAGCATTCTGTGACCGAGCATTATAATTTGAAGTTGCATTATAGCTGGGCTGGGAGTTGTAATTACGAGAGTTCTGATAATGTCTTGGACGCTGTGTGCCTCGCCAAGACTGACCGTGGGAGTTACGAGGTGGAGATGTCCTTTGCCTAGCTCTACAATCCGCAGTGTGGTGACCAACTTGTTTATGGTACGTGCAATATGGAAGCCTAGAGTGATTAGATTGATGAGGGAACCGAGAGAATTGTCTTGGAGGTGATGATCTAGGGGCGGACCAACAGTCCCTTGCGAGGTGGTTACTCTTACCACAATGCCAACATGAAGGAATGGATGGTTGTGGACTATGGCGTTTCGGCAATTTATGAGGCGGCGAATTTGACTGGGGGCTACGAGCATGGGTACGCTTCTGCGACCAAGAGTTTTGAGAGTTTGTGGGAGGATGCTGAGAGCTTGTTACTACATTTACAGCATCAGAGGGTGGCAACAGTTGAGCAATTCGGGGAGCTAGTTTATCGGCAGCATTGTTAATAGCCTCAAACGCTTCACCAATTTCATGTTTAACACCAAAATTTTGTTGCTCAATGATTGGTTTAGTATGCTCCGGGGCAAAATGCATTAAAGTCCCAAATGCTATCATCTTGGCCATAGCCTCAGGGGACAGATTATTGTCTTTATCTAACCAAGTCGAATTATTCATAGCAGAAACTAAGGCATACAGATACTGATCGAGACGGCTAGTAAACGCATTGAACGATTCACCAGGCTGCATGGTGGCATTGGCAATTTTCTTAGCAAACCTATACGGGTCAAGGTCTCCTTTATTAACAAAGCGACGGCGAAAGAAATCCTTAAATTCGGGCCAAGACTGGAGGCTAACAATGGCTTTCTCATCAACAACAAAACGTGAATCACCTTTGGTTGTGTCCACAGCTGACCGTGCAATTGCTAAGTATTCGGCATCAGTAGGCTTAGAAAAACGTGCAACTGTTTTCGCTTCAACCTTACTAAACCATGACTCTAATAAGCGGGATTCACCAGCAAAAAGAGGAATAGCCATTTCCTGAGCTGTTCTCTGGCCATTGGGACGAGCAACTGTTCCCGTTGAGTCTGAAGGGGTTTCAACAGTGGTAGGCATTGTCACAGCCGTGGAAGGAATATTTGAACGCAGATTATAATTAAGTGCACCTGGCATCAGAAATAGTATACACAAAAATAAACACACAAAAAAATATCAACTTGGCTAAAGTAAGAAAAAAAATGGCACAAATAAAATTATTAAATTGGGCTAGGTAACAAATAATTAAGAACAAGCAAAATTGTGAATTAAATTTGCACAAATAAGTAAGAACTAGCAAAATTGTGAATTAAATTAGCATTCTGGTATGAATATGGCTGGGATTAGAAGCATGCAAATTAATTAAACCCAGTCTAAGCACAGCAATTTAGAATATTAAAACTGGAAAATGTAATTGCAAAATTTCATGAAAAAGATTCAACACAACAAGTGGCAATGCAAGAAATATGGATGTAGCACATAAACTGGACACAGGAATGTATATAACTGCTATGGTAAAAGTTTAAAATAAAATGCTTAAAGGATAAATTTCAAAGTTAGGTCTGGAGAAATATAAAAAAAAAATCTATGTTCTATTGTCTATGGAAATCTCAAAAACAAATTTCTATTATGCAAAATAAACTGCTAGAAACAATTATTTCTTACTTCTCTCACCTTTGAATTCACTAATGACACAAGTAACAATTAATGAATAATGGAATCAATGCAGGAAATATTGAAAGGACTCAGAGAAACTGTGGGCCTGGAGTACTGAACCAGCTCCAATATTTAACAAGTCACTGAAAGGATAATTCATAAGATATTTTGGATATATTTACGGTAAACCTCATTAAATCATAGCACACGATGTCTTAGCTCATAATTACTTAACTCAGGGCTGCAGGATTTGCAATATAACAGTGGCCAAACGAAAAACGGTGACGAGACGTGTGAAGAGGCCCATGTGAGGGCTTGTTTACAAACTGGTGCAATGGCAGCGCTCCTGGCGGCAGTGGCGCGAAACTCAGGGACCCCACACTGTTGATGTTGGGAGTGCGAAGATAAATTCGGACGACGACGATATTGCGACGATGGCGGTGGGGAAAGCACGATATGGAGACAGGAGTTCACAGCAAAGTGGTGTAGCCGGAGGCTGTGGCGATGGTGAGGGGTGGCGAGGTGTGTGAACTTGGGAGGGAGGCAAGGTGGCGACACTTAGTCAAACAATTGTAGTCTTTTTTTTCCACCAATTCCTCTTGAATAACTGTACAACACCCACAATAATAAGTTGATACTTGCGACGATGGCGGACCACGATTTCAGTAGCTTGAACACTCACCAAGCTTAGATACTGTCAGCTTGGGCGGCGGTGGTGGTGGTGGGTGCAGGTTCCCACGTGGTGGCACGAGATTAAAAAATGGCTGGCGCGGAAGCTTCCTTCCTCCTCACTGATGAATTAACGTTTAAACAGGAAATTATTGACCCTTACTGCTGAGACGTTGGCCTGGAGTAGTGGTTGATGGCAGGACCACGGTCTGGCACAATATTTGATGCGTGGGTGTCAGGATGGCGGCTTATGGAGGCGGCTGATGACGGTGGCGTCGGTGGCGGCTGTACTGTGAAACACAAGGCGATGCTGGGTACTTGAAGTTTTCGTTTCCAGAAAAAAAAAATTCTGGGTCCCACTGCTGCTACCAGTATTCGTTTGCCTTGTTCGGGTTGAATGTAGACACAGTAGTCGCTTCTGTATATATTAATTGAGTGAGGCAAACAGGTGTATAACTGGCCAGCCGAGGTACACCTACTCTGAGACTGTGAGGAAAACTGAGGCTGCTGGGAGCATGGCTGATGCTCCTCTGTCTGGCATGACGTCAGAGGCCTACTTGCCTGTGATTGGTTATATTCCAACTGACATAGAATTTGAGTATAATAATTGGGCTCTATCATATTTACACTTGAAACTGTGTATGGAGTCAGCCTCCACCACATCACTCCCTAATGCATTCCATTTGTCAACCACTCTGACACTAAAAAAGTTCTTTCTAATATCTCTGTGGCTCATTTGGGAACTCAGTTTCCACCTGTGTCCCCTTGTGCATGTTCCCCTTGTGTTAAATAGACTGTCTTTATCTACTCTATCAATTCCCTTCAGAATCTTTAATGTGGTTATCATGTCCCCCCTTACTCTTCTGTCTTCCAGCGAAGTGAGGTTTAATTCCCGTAGTCTCTACTCGTAGCTCATACCTCTCAGCTCGGGTACTAGTCTGGTGGCAAACCTTTGAACCTTTTCCAGGTTAGTCTTATCCTTGACTAGATATGGACTCCATGCTGGGGCTGCATAATCCAGGATTGGCCTGACATATGTGGTATACAAGGTTCTGAATGATTCTGTACACAAGTTTCTGAATGCCTTTCGTATGTTGGCCAGCCTGGCATATGCCGCTGATGTTATTCGCTTGATATGTGCTGCAGGAGACAGGTCTGGCGTGATAACAACCCCCAAGTCTTTTTCCTTCTCTGACTCCTGAAGAATTTCGTCTCCCAGATGATACCATGTATCTGACCTCCTGCACCCTACACCTATCTTCATTACATTACATTTGGTTGGGTTAAACTCTAACAACCATTTGTTCGACCATTCCTTCAGCTTGTCTAGGTCTTCTTGAAGCCTTAAACAGTCCTCTTCTGTTTTAATCCTTCTCATAATTTTAGCATCGTCCGCAAACATTGAGAGAAATGAATCGATACCTTCCTGGAGATCATTTACATATATCAGGAACAAGATAGGACCGAGTACAGAGCCCTGTGGGACTCCACTGGTGACTTCACGATAATCGGAGGTCTCACCCCTCACCGTAATTCTCTGCTTCCTATTGCTTAGATACTCCCTTATCCACTGGAGAAACTTACCAGCTACACCTGCCTGTCTCTCCAGCTTATGTGCCAGCCTCCTGTGCTGACACAAGTACCTTTGTGGTACTGTGTCAAAGGCTTTCCGACAATCCAAGAAAATGCAGTCCGCCCAGCCCTCTCTTTCTTGATTAATCTTTGTCACCTGATCGTAGAATTCTATCAAGCCTGTAAGGCCAGATTTACCCTCCCTGAACCCATGTTGGTGACTTGTCACGAAGTCCCTTCTCTTCAGATGTGTTACCAGGTTTTTTCTCACGATCTTCTCCATCACTTTGCATGGTATACATGTCAAGAACACTGGCCTGTAGTTCAGTGCCTCTTGCCTGTCGCCCTTGTTGTATATTGGGACCACATTCGCCGTCTTCCATATTTCTGGTAGGTCTCCCGTCTTCAGTGACATACTATACACTATGGAGAGTGGCAAGCAAAGTGCCTTTTCACACTCTTTCAGTACCCATTACGAGATCCCTTCTGGACCAACAGCCTTTCGAACATCCAGATCCAGCAGGTGTCTCTTGAACTCCTCTCTCGTAATTTCGAACTCTTCCAAGGCCGTCTGGTTTACCTCCCTTTCTCCTAGCACAGTGACCTCACCTTATTCTATTGTGAAGACCTCCTGGAACCTCTTGTTGAGTTCTTCACACACCTCTCTGTCATTCTCTGTATACCTGTCCTCGCCTGTTCGAAGTTTCAATACCTGTTCTTTCACTGTTGTTTTCCTTCTGATATGACTGTGGAGAAGCTTTGGTTCGGTCTTGGCTTTGTTTGCTATATCATTTTCAAAACGTTTTTCTGTTTCTCTTCTCACCCTGACATACTCATTCCTGGTTCTCTGGTATTTCTCTCTGCTTTCTGGTGTTCTGTTATTCCGGAAGTTCCTCCACGCCCTTTTGTTCAGTTTCTTCGCTTCCATACATGCCCTATTATACCATGAATTCTTCTGTTTCTTCTCGGATTTTTCCCTTTGGGTCGGGATGAACCTGTTTACTGCCTCCTGACACTTTTGGATAACATAGTCCATCATACCCTGTACAGACTTTTCTCTGAGGTCTGTGTCCCAAGGTATTTCACTTAGAAACTTCTCATCTGTTCATAATTCCCCTTTCGGTATGCCAGCCTTTTGATTCCTAGTTCTTTTTTGGGGGAGATAAGTCCTAGGTCTACCAGACACTCAAAGTTCAATACACTGTGGGCACTCATTCCCAAGGGTGCTTCCATCTTGACTTCCCTTATATCCCACTCATTTAGGGTAAATATCAAATCAAGCATTGCTGGTTCATCTTCTCCTCTCATTCTTGTTAGTTCTTTGATGTGCTGGTTTAGAAAGTTTCTTGTTGCCACGTCCAGCAGCTTAGCTCTCCATGTTTCTGGTCCTCCACCTCTGTTCTTCCATTCTATCTTCCCATGGTTGAAGTCTCGCATAATTAGTAGTCCAGATCCATTCCTGCTAGCAACAGAAGCTGCTCTTTCTATTATGTTAATGGTGGCCATGTTGTTTCTATCATATTACTGTCTAGGTCTTCTGTCATTTGGTGGTGGATTATATATGACTACGACTATAATTTTTTTCCCTCCATTTGTTACAGTCCCTGCTATGTAGTCACTGAAACCTTCACAGCCCTGAATATCCATCTCCTCAAAATCCCAGCCTTTTCTTACCAGCAGAGATACACCACCCCCACCTTTTCCTTCTCTCTCTTTCCTCAAAACATAATAGTGTTGTGGGAACACTGCGTTAGTTATCGTTTTCGTGAGCTTTGTTTCTGTGAGGGCTATTATGTCTGGGTTTTCCTCTAGTACCCATTCTCCAAGCTCATTTCCTTTATTTGTAATTTCATCTACGTTAGTGTACATCGCTTTGAGGCTCACTTTCTTCTGTCCCTTCTCAAATCGCCTCCTTGGTGAGTGTTCTGCTGGTGGGGGAGGCTGTTCCATGGGTGTGAGGACCTGTGAGGTGGATAACAGGGTCTCAGAGGATACTGGGATGAGGGGTGGGGGATCTAGTAAAGGGGGAGGGACAAGGAGGGTATGGGGTGAAAGGGGAGGGAGGACGGGAAGGAAAGGGGGGGAGGGAGGAATCGGGAGGAGGGGAGGGGTAGAAGGGTGGGGATTGGGTGTGGGGTGGAGGGAGATTTGGGTGAACATTTGAGTGGGGGCAGGGAGGGTTTGGGGTAGGGGGGTTTTCTATGCAGAGGAGGGTGGCGGGGTTGTCCTCCCTTCTGGTGTTACTACAGGTTGTGGGTTCACCCTCGCCTCTGGGGGTGTTGTGTTGGGAGCTGTGACTTCCTGGTTTTCCCCTCTCGCCCTGCACCTCTTCCTTGCTTCTGCCGCCACGGCTCTCTCCTCCCTTGTCATATCTCTCTGGAGGAATACATTTTTGAATTTTCCCACGTTTTTCAGGGAGCTCTTCCTTGATAGGATCTTCTCCTTTGTGCTCTCGTTTGCAAACACTATCTTTATCATTCGGTCTCGGTCTTGTTGTACCAACCTAGCCTGAAAACCTTCTCAATGCTATGCTCAACCCCTCCCATGTCTAGTGCCTTTAGTACTTCATTCACTGCTGCTTTGTCCTTGTCATTCCACTCTGTCCAATTAGAGCCTTCCTGCTCTTTCATACCCACAGCAACCACTGATCTGTTCCTTTCCAGCAGTTGGCTAGTGGATCGTGCCGCCTCCTGTGAGGTGGCTGCTTTCATGGCCACCTCCATCACTGCAGTCATTACTTCAGAGTTATTTTTTTTTTAGTATTTCTGCAAATGTTGCTTTTATTGTGGCATTCTCATCCAAAAAACTATTACCACCTCCCTGGATGGTTTTCTGAGTCTCAGCCTCGATACCATTCTCTTTGAGGGCTCTAATCTCCTCCTTTGCTGCTGTCAGCTCTCTTTTCAGGTTGCTTATTTAGTTCTTCATTTCCTGCATCATTTCTTGCATCTCACTCTTGATGTCCTACAGAAACTGGGCGAACATTTCCTTCATCTCGTCACCTTGGTTCTTCCCTGTTCCCCTGGTACCTCTGGCTGCCATGCTTGCCTCTGTTCCTATAGTTGTTCCGTGATAGGATTTGTCAGAAAGGCAGAGCGGGATGGGGGAGGGAGAGGGAGAGGGAGAGAGAGAGAGAGGAAGAGAGAGAGAAAGAGAGAGAGAGAAAGGGAGTGATTAAGGGAGAGATAAATGGGTGGGTGGGGGCGATCCGACCCTTCCACTGAAGTGAGAAGAAAGTAGAAGGGGAGGGGGGGAGGAGATGGAGAAAGAGGCGGGAGGGAGAGAGAGAGGGGGAGAGAGGAGAGATAGAGAGATGGAGAGGGAGAGATGGAGAGGGAGAGAGTGGGTGAGGGAGAGAGCGGGTGAGGGAGAGAGCGGGTGAGGGAGAGAGGGAGGGAGGTGTGTGTGTGTGTGTGTGTGTGTGTGTGTGTGTGTGTGTGTGTGTGTGTGTGTGTGTGTGTGTGTGGGCAGAGAGGGAAGGGGAAGGAAAGAGAGGGAGGGAGGGAGGGAGAGGGAGAGAGAGAGAGAGAGAGAGAGAGAGAGAGAGAGAGAGAGAGAGAGAGAGAGAGAGAGAGAGAGAGAGAGAGAGAGAGAGAGAGAGAGAGAGAGAGAGAGAGAGAGAGAGAGAGAGAGAGAGAGAGAGAGAGAGAGAGGGAGAGAGAGTGGGAGAGTGAGAGTGGGAGAGAGATAGAGAGTGGGAGAGAGAGAGAGTGGGAGAGAGGGAGTGGGTGAGGGCATATATAAAAATATGTGCATATTTGAATGGAATGCTGTATCAAAATTTCAAAGCAATCGGTAAAGAACTTTTAGTGATTACAGCGTGTATTGCTCTTACATCCAACAAATGGCACTGCTTTTTAAAAAAAGAAAACATGTTTTTACCTGTCACAGGTGTGGCAGGTATATAGTAGGTATATAAAAAGCATGCGCATTATCGAATACAATGTTGTGTCAAAATTTCAAAGCAATCAGTAAAGAGGTTGCAAAGGTTTCCCCTCACATGAAAACTCACATGAAAAACAGTTAAAAAAACATTGTTTACCTATCACAGACATGACATCTATATTGTATGTATATACAAACATTCCCGTATGTGAATATAATGTTGTGTCAAAATTTCAAAGCAATCGGTGAAGAACTTTAGGAGATTATCGATTTTGAACAAACGAAAATAAACATTTTTATTTATATAGATATATATGGAAGGATAATTATACTAAGCAAAACAAAACAAGGAAACACAATACGCGCATTAGTATCCTCCCTATCGACTGTTCTCTATTTCCACCTTTGGTCAGTCACTCTGGGACACCTCGTATCACAGCAGAAGGGGCCACGTTAAACATGTGAGAATCAAGCTCAGCACACACCAGTTGTCTTGTGTTCACGTCCTCTGCTGAACCTGTGGATGGTCCTCTCTCCTTTACACTCTCGACTGACCTTCCTCTTAACTATTCATTATTACTCCCACGCAACTCCCCTGATATTATACTAGTAGCCAGGGTTATTTATTTCCTCATGCATGAATGAACTCATAGAAGCAACAAGGAAAACACCTAACTAAACAGATTAACATTTATCAAACAAAAGAATACAGTGATGACAAATGAAGTAAAGACCTCTAATCAGTCCTTCAATACCCCAACAAAGTCTTACCTCCACAACGTGGGTTGAACATCCCAATGCACACGTATACTGATAAGCATTCTCTCCAGTATCAGAATAGGCTTCTGCTCAAGAAATATATGTGTATCACAAGCTGCTATACAAATACAGTGATGTATATAGTTATTTTCACATCTCAATGCAAGGTACTTCTTGGTTTCTCAACAGACTGGTAACAGCATGGCACAATCAAGCTCGGTAAAGTCAATCACAGTAATAGTTCCTCCAATCCTTGGAACCTGTTTTACCAAAAACAGGCCGAAGCCGACGGAGGACCCTGTACAGCAGTCAAGCGTTGTAAACATGTACACTTGCCCCCACGAAGGATGTAACCTTCAATCTAAGTACATAGGTATGATGTCGACCAAGATGGCGAGGCGTTTAACATGCCATCTTCAATCCGGTGCCCCTAGGAATCACATGAGATAAGCCCATGACATCACCCTAACAAGAGAAATGTTCAACAAAAATACCTGTATAATAGACAAAACCCAAGATGCAAGAAGATTACAAATTCTTGAAGCAATTCACATAAGAATAGAACAACCTACAATGAACACCCAAATCACGGAACTATTTACTCTACCCACCATGAGAGTAAGGACAAAACCAGAACATAACGATGCCAACACATAAGACACTGTTCAACATAACAGGCCAGTTATACCTGATTAATCTTTGTTTGTAGATAGGAGCTGCCTCGTAAGGGCCAATAGGCCTTCCTCAGTTACCTTTATTCTTATGTTCTTATGTGCTTCATCCCCCCATTTATCCCTTATGTATCCCCCATGTTTTTACCTTTATTGTCTTATCACCTGACCCAGTGCGGGTATAAATCAACCAGTTCTGAAAACTCTTTTCACTTGAGAATGAACCATGGAGGTTCGAAACGTTGTGCAAATTGTATAAATAAGTGTAATACATTCTATAGTAATTCACTTTTTTCTTCACCTTGAAATTACGAAAAGGAGTTTTGGAGAACTCCTTTTTCAGCTAAGCCCTGATGCTAAGAAAATAGTTAGAGGGATAGAAGCCCTAAATCAGAAGATAGTAAATACAGAATAAGCGGTCATATTCAATGAGACATATATAAAAGAAACCCTGCTGCCAGTATACACCAATATACATATATATGTCGTACCTAGTAGCCAGAACGCACTTCTCAGCCTACTATGCAAGGCCCGATTTGCCTAATAAGCCAAGTTTTCCTGAATTAATATATTTTCTCTAATTTTTTTCTTATGAAATGATAAAGCTACCCATTTCATTATGTATGAGGTCAATTTTTTTTATTGGTGTTAAAATTAACGTAGATATATGACCAAACCTAACCAATCCTACCTAACCTAACCTAACCTATCTCTATCGGTTAGGTTAGGTTAGGTAACAGAAAAAGTTAGGTTAGGTTAGGTTAGGTAGGTTAGGTAGTCGAAAAAACATTAATTCATGAAAACTTGGCTTATTAGGCAAATTGGGCCATGAATAGTTGGCTGAGAAGTGCGTTCTGGCTATTAGGTACGACATGTGTATATATATATATATATATATATATATATATATATATATATATATATATATATATATGTCGTACCTAATAGCCAGAACGCACTTCTCAGCCTACTATTCAAGGCCCGATTTGCCTAATAAGCCAAGTTTTCATGAATTAATGTTTTTTGGTCTACCTAACCTACCTAACCTAACCTAACCTAGCTTTTTTTGGCTACCTAACCTAACCTTACCTATAAATATAGGTTAGGTTAGGTTAGGTAGGGTTGGTTAGGTTCGGTCATATATCTACGTTAATTTTAACTCCAATAAAAAAAAATTGACCTCATACATAGAGAAAAGGGTTGCTTTATCATTTCATAAGAAAAAAATTATAGTAAATATATTAATTCAGGAAAACTTGGCTTATTAGGCAAATCGGGCCTTGAATAGTAGGCTGAGAAGTGAGTTCTGGCTACTAGGTACGACATATATATATATATATATATTATTTAATATGACCGAAAAAGTAAGATTAATAATTCTAACACGAATTTTCTCAATCTTTCGTACATTACGCTTCACTGTTGGAGGTAAATCAAAAATCAATTCTCCAAAATTCATTTTTTATTTTTGAATTTTGTAGAATTTTGAATCTTGAAGAATGAATTTTGGAGAATTGATTTTTGATTTACCTCCAACAGTGAAGCGTAATGTACGAAAGATTGAGAAAATTCGTGTTAGAATTATTAATCTTACTTTTTCGGTCATATTTAATAATATATGTCTACAGGAAAGACTGCTACCAAAATATACTAATATATATATATATATATATATATATATATATATATATATATATATATATATATATATATATATATATATATATATATATATATATATATATATGTCGTACCTAGTAGCCAGAACTCACTTCTCAGCCTACTATGCAAGGCCTGATTTGCCTAATAAGCCTAGTTTTCATGAATTAATGTTTTTTCGACAACCTAACCTACCTAACCTAACCTAACCTAAAGTTTTCGGCTACCTAACCTAACCTAATCTATAAAGATAGGTTAGGTTAGGTTAGGTAGGGTTGGTTAGGTTCGGTCATATATCTACGTTAATTTTAACTCCAATAACAAAAAATTGACCTCATACATAATGAAATGGGTAGCTTTATCATTTCATAAGAAAAAAATTAGAGAAAATATATTAATTCAGTAAAACTTGGCTTATTAGGCAAATCGGGCCTCGCATAGTAGGCTGAGAAGTGAGTTCTGGCTACTAGGTACGACATATATATATATATATATATGTCGTACCTAATAGCCAGAACGTACTTATCAGCCTACAATGCAAGGCCCGATTTGCCTAATAAGCCAAGTTTTCATGAATTAATATGTTTTCTCTAGTTTTTTTCTTACGAAATGATAAAGCGACCCATTTCATTATGTATGAGGTCAATTTTTTTTTAATGGAGTTAAAATTAACGTAGATATATGACCGAACCTAACCAACCCTACCTAACCTAACCTAACCTATCTTCATAGGTTAGGTTCGGTTAGGTAGCAGAAAAAGTTAGGTTAGGTTAGGTTAGGTAGGTTAGGTAGTCGAAAAAACAATAATTCATGAAAACTTGGCTTATTAGGCAAATCGGGCCTTGAATAGTAGGCTGATAAGTACGTTCTGGCTATTAGGTACGACATATATGTATATATATATATATATATATATATATATATATATATATATATATATATATATGTATGTCGTACCTAGTAGCCAGAACGCACTTTTCAGCCAACTATGCAAGGCCCGATTTGCCTAATAAGCCAAGTTTTCCTGAATTAATATATTTTCTCTAAATTTTTTCTTATGAAATGATAAAGCTACCCATTTCATTATGTATGAGGTCAATTTTTTTTTATTGGAGGTAAAATTAACGTAGATATAAGACCGAACCTAACCAACCCTACCTAACCTAACCTAACCTATCTTTATAGGTTAGGTTAGGTTAGGTAGCGGAAAAAGTTAGGTTAGGTTAGGTTAGGTAGACGAAAAACAATTAATTCATGAAAACTTGTCTTATTAGGCAAATCGCGCCTTGCATAGTAGGCTGAGTAGTGAGTTCTGGCTACTAGGTACGACATATATATATATATATATATATATATATATATATATATATATGTCGTACCTAGTAGCCAGAACTCACTTCTCAGCCTACTATGCAAGGCCCGATTTGCCTAATAAGCCAAGTTTTCATGAATTAATGTTTTTTCGTCTACCTAACCTACCTAACCTAACCTAACCTAGCTTTTTTTGGCTACCTAACCTAACCTTACCTATATATATAGGTTAGGTTAGGTTAGGTAGGGTTGGTTAGGTTCGGTCATATATCTACGTTAATTTTAACTCCAATAAAAAAAAATTGACCTCATACATAATGAAATGGGTAGCTTTATCATTTCATAAGAAAAAAATTAGAAAAAATATATTAATTCAGGAAAACTTGGCTTATTAGGCAAATCGGGCCTTGAATAGTAGGCCAAAAAGTGAGTTCTGGCTACTAGGTACGACATATATATATATATATATATATATATATATATATATATGTATATACTCCCTTCCCTTAAAAAATTTTTTTTAAGGGAAGGGAGTACCACCTCTGACTTGAAGAAGGGGGACCCATAGCCTCGGAGGAAACCACACATAACGCATTGGAGGAAATGTAGGTCCCCTCCAATACAGTTTCTGTGTGCCTTTCTCCTACCACCCCCTTCCTTTTTTTTTTTTTTTTTTTTTGCTTTATTGTGTATTTAAAGGTTACAAAACATACAAGACAAATGCCTAAAGGTTATGGAAGGTTACAAATTCTTGAAGCAATTCACATAAGAATAGAACAACCTACAATGTATATATATATATATATATATATATATATATATATATATATATATATATATATATATATATATATATATATATATATATATATATACATAAATATTGGCCACTTGGACCGAATAGTCTCCATACACAATTATAAACCATATGATTTTTATTTTGTAGTTTTTTCCGTTATGTGAACAAGATTCGAAAAAGCAACTTTTAGTTCAATATCTGTTTGCATTAAGACACGCTTTCCGACACTAAACTCATGCTTGGAGGACCACAGCAGCAATAAGCCTTAAAAGTAACGCTACGGAGCCGGTCGGCCGAGCGGACAGCACGCGGGACTTGTGATCCTGTGGTCCTGGGTTCGATCCCAGGCGCCGGCGAGAAACAATGGGCAGAGTTTCTTTTACCCTATGCCCCTGTTACCTAGCAGTAAAATAGGTACCTGGGTGTTAGTCAGCTGTCACGGGCTGCTTCCTGGGGGTGGAGGCCTGGTCGAGGACCGGGCCGCGGGGACACTAAAAGCCCCGAAATCATCTCAAGATAACCTCAAGATAACGGCTTCTCTCGACAAGGCGTGTTAGGTAATTAACTATTCTACCACAGGTGCCACAGACTACATGCTTGAAGCCCTAGTGACGCTCGCCTGCTTGAACCACCTCCTCCAACACCCACTTGGAGATTATTTACAATATTATTATATCATGAATTAAGTAAAAGTTAATTAACGGCAGAATGGTGGGATATAATTTAGATTGTTGTGTGGTCGTTGTCTCGTGTGGAAGGATGTCGTCGTTGGCCCGTGTGGAATGAAGTTAAATATGTCATAGTGGTCATCAACCATTAAGTCTAGTAGTACCTTTATCCTCATCTTAACCCTTTATCCCCCGTCTGTATCGTAACATAAATGGCAGAACCCGTGACACAGTTAAACGTGCAGTATATGATTTGGAACATAATCTTCGTCCTTATTATTATTATTGGGAAATTAAAATAGATAGAGAATATTATGGTTTATTAGTATAATTCCTCCCACAATATGGCAGATCATGTGAGAAGAGGGGGAAGAGAGACGAGGGGAGACAAGAATGTAAGAAAGTAGAGTAGAAACGAGAGTGGAGAAGGGATATACGCTCATGAAAATATTTATATAGTGGGGATGTATTGCAAGGTAAATCTTGTTAAGTCTGCAACAACATCAGAGGACGGTGGGAGTCAGGCGAGGGGAAGCCAGGCGAGTGAAGGGGGAAGAGAGGCCACGCCTCACTAGTTACAAGGGGAGAAGATACCCGACAAAGGTAAACACATTATATATTATAAGCATTATTCCCATTACTCTCTTCGTTACTGGTCATTACTCTCTTCCTTACTGGTCATTACTCTCTTCGTTACTGGTCACTACTTTCTTCGATACTGGTCATTACTCTCTTCCTTACTGGTCATTACTCTCTTCGTTACTGGTCACTACTTTCTTCGATACTGGTCATTACTCTCTTCCTTACTGGTCATTACTCTCTTCGTTACTGGTCACTACTTTCTTCGATACTGGTCATTACTCTCTTCGTTACTGGTCACTACTTTCTTCGATACTGGTCATTACTCTCTTCCTTACTGGTCATTACTCTCTTCGTTACTGGTCACTACTTTCTTCGATACTGGTCATTACTCTCATCGTTACTGGTCATTACTCTCTTCGTTACTGGTCATTACTCTCATCGTTACTGGTCATTACTCTCTTCGTTACTGGTCATTACTCTCATCGTTACAATATAATTACTTTGTGGGATTTCCGGCGGTACCCGGGTCGACTGGGCTACCACAGATCTTTTTCCATGCATGTGTCTTTCTTGCTATCTTTCTTCCTGTTTCTGCCCCCCCCCCCCTCTTTATCTCTCTCTTTCCCCCTCCCTTCCTTTCTGCCTCCCTCTCTTTCTCACTCACCACCTCTCCTGCTCTCTTTTCCTCTCACTTTCCTTCTCTCTCACTTTTTCTCTCCTCTATTTCTCTTTCCATCTGGAGGCGCGAGGCCTCCAGTGAGCGTCCGCCATCTTGATAAAAAATTCCCAGCATGCCTCACGGCCGCGGGTAGGCTCAGTTTCAAGGTTGCAACAATGTCTAACACTTCCACATAAAGCTCCTGGTCGCCAGGCGCCCAGGAGCCTGGCGACCGGGAGGAAGCACTCTCCGATGATGAAATACAGGACATGTTGTTTGGAGATGACCACATCAGGGTCATGCTGAAAAAAATCTGACACAAGTGTCGGATACGAGTGATATAGATATTGAAGTTGAGACTGTGGAGAGCATGCGACCCTTGCCAGCCCTGCGACACTGGCCCAGGTCAACACCTGTGCAGCTCCCATAACCACCTCTGCTGTCATGACCCAGCATAATGACACTGAGGTCATTACCTAGTGTCGGTGTGCATTTATTTTAATTTTTTACCATGTGACATTTGAGTCCTTTATAGTGTCACGGTAAAATCTCTACTAAGAGATTCGGCCTGCTCCCTTATCACCCATTCTAATCATTCACATCTATTTTATCAAGAACTGCAGCCAAGAAGAAGGACAACAACAACAACTTCCAGACGTCTAGACAATACCACTAGTCTACCTCACTGCCCGTCACCCCACCTCGCACCTGGGTCGCTGGGAGACCACGCCCTCTGAAACAAGCAGTTTAACAACCAGTTAATAGTTAAAGAAGTTACCAGCACCATCTGCCCGGCTGATATTCTGTATAAATAGGGCGTCCTCTCTCAACATTAGTTAGATTACTCCTGTGTGCTGAACTGAGTAGACCTGTTAACACATCGCGGTGTGGTAACGGATTTAGTCAGACAATCTTGAGATGATTTCGGGGCTTTTTAGTGTTCCCGCGGCCCGGTCCTCGACCAGGCCTCCACCCCCAGGAAGCAGCCCGTGACAGCTGACTAACACCCAGGTACCTATTTTACTGCTAGGTAACAGAGGCATAGGGTGAAAGAAACTCTGCCCATTGTTTCTCGCCGGCACCTGGGATCGAACCCAGGACCACAGGATCACAAGTCCAGCGTGCTGTCCGCTCGGCCGACCGGCTCCCGACTACCTCATAGTATTCCGCACCATATTTTATTTTGCACCTTAACGTAACGTAAATTTGATTATTCATCTTGTTTGTTTTGCACTTTTTGTATAAAAGCCAAGCCTGGATATTTTTGTAATGTGTTTAATTTATTTTTAAAGTAAAGTATTTTTAAATGTTTTTTTCCCTCTGCTTTATCCTACAGTTTACCTCACTGTGAAGACACCTTTGCTGTTTAACTTTTTTTCCCTTTTTTTAATATTTTGTGACTGGCATTACAGAGACTGCATGACCACCAACGTTTCCCGTCACAAATTGGGGACCTGCCCTAGGGGCCTAGCTCAGGTAATGCTTCTAGACCCTTCATTTAAAGCTGTGGTAACTGTACTTGGCTTTATTACAAAATTTTTCAGAACTCTTATTCTTTGACTAATTTTAATGATGCCTCATACTGTTTGCTTTATGATTGTTGGATGACTTTGGATTACGTGGTGTCTTATGGCCAGTCATACTCGTGATTAGTTGTTCCATAATCTTTGCTATATCCTGTGTTTCCACCTTATTCTCGTCCGTACAGGAGAGTTCTCATTCAGACAGATCACCCTCTTTGGTACTTTGGTCTGTATCCGGGTCAAGTACACCCACATCTTTGCAACCCAAATGTAGGAGGATATAGAGAGCCAAAGTTCCTCTTGCACGGGCTATGCTGTAAGGTTGGGACCCCTATAAGCAGTTCTCGTCATTAATTGACACTTTGCACCCCTATGCATCGGTCAGAGATATGGTACTTACACAGGTAGGGAGTTAACATTCTTTTCCAGAGTACGATGATTGTTAATTCTGTAAGTACTATCTAGTTTTAGTAGGAAACCTCTTACCTTTGCTCTCGTCATTAGAGACAAGGTAAGAAATCCCTACATCTTTTGGACTACCTTGTCTTGAGATTATCTTGAGATGATTTTGGGGCTTTAGTGTCCCCGCGGCCCGGTCCTCGACCAGGCCTCCACCCCCAGGAAGCAGCCTGTGACAGCTGACTAACACCCAGCTACCTATTTTACTGCTAAGTAACAGGGGCATAGGGTGAAAGAAACTCTGCCCATTGTTTCTCGCCGGCGCCTGGAATCGAACCCAGGACCACAGGATCACAAGTCCAGTGTGCTGTCCGCTCGGCCGACCGACTCCCTTCGAGACAATTGTCTCAACATTTAAGTAGGATTCCTCTTGCCCTTATCCTCGTCATATAGAGTACCGGGTACAAGATTCCCTACTTTCTAGAAATGCTTACTTTCATTTTTGATCTTGATTGTAACCTTGACTATTAAGTTTAACAGGATAGTTTACCGATGCCACGTCATCCTGACACTCTGAAATTTCATATTTTGGTACATCCACCTGAGTATTCTTTTGTATATATATTTTCTGTCATTCACCATGTTTCGTCTTTCCACATTTAGACAGAATCCAAACGATGAAGTGGGCACACTAGTTCGTGCCACCAAGGCGGAGATGCTGACTCTAGTAAATGAGTGCCACCTTACAGCCCGCCATGGAGCCACTAAAACTGATCTGCGCAACCTCATCTTGGACCACTTATTGGACAATGATCTTATTACAACAGATTCTCATGAACAATACTTAATTGCAGATAAGAGCGCCTTGGCAGCCACGAAATTGAAGCTAGAACTCGCAAAAGCCGAATGCGTACGTCTGAAGGAACAAGTGGCCTTTGAGAAGGAAACCCTCCATAGGAAGGAACAGGTAGCCACCCTTCAGAGGGAAACTCTTCAGCTCCAGAAAGAACAAGCTGCCCTACAACGTAAGCGTGAGAGGGAACAGTTTGAATTAAAAGAACGCGAGCTGGAGATACAACGTGAACACGATAAGAAGCAAACCGCCAGTGCTCTAGACCACCGCAAGAAAGAACTTGACTTAGAAACCACACACCACACTCAGGGCCAAAAAGCTGAAGCTAAACTTCCGGTACGTTTTAACCTTTCACATGCAATTAAGTTAATGTCATATTTTGTTGAGGCAGAAGTAGATGTCTTTTTTATTTAATTTGAGGCTCTGGCTACCCAATTTAGCTGGCCTCAGGATCAATGGTCTGTGCTTCTCAGGTCTCATTTAACAGGTAGAGTTGCAGTGACTCTTAGTACTAAAGCGTCTGAAACTGACTAAAAGGTATTGAAGCAAGCGGTGCTCGATGCCTACCTCCTCTCCACCGAGACCTACAGACGTAAGTTCAGGGATTACCTTAAAGCAAGTGCTACCAATTATCTAGAGTTTGCAAATAACAAAAACAGATATATTATAAAGTGACTTGAAGTCGCAAAAGTCTCCACCTTTACAGATCTCGTCAATCTCATCTTAGTGGAAGAATTTCTCAGGCGTGTACCTAATTTAATACGTCTCTACCTCGCCGACAAGGAAGAAAACTATTTTACCCGATGTGCTCAATTGGCTGACTCCTACAGTCTTATTCATAGAGTACCAGCCGACACGCCATCTAGTAAGACCTCCTGGTTTAGTCTTGAAAAAGTGAGTACCAGTAATATGAACTCCTCGTTGTATTGCAATTATTGCAAGACTATGGGCATACCATAGAAAAGTGTACCAATCCTCACTGTAAGGTCAGCAGTGAAAATAAGCCCAAATCACCTCCTAAAATTCATAAGAGTCCTAAGCCTGTAATGAATATTTTTGTTTCTTCCACTGATATCTCTCTCTTCAACAGACACTTGTACTCCGGAACAGTCTCTGCCAGCCGTGGAAATTCGGAGGAAAGGTGAAGATCTTGAGGGACACAGCTGCTCTGCAGTCCATTCTTCTGAAATCAGCTGTACCCAACGTCACCTACACTGGAGAAACTGTTCTCATCACGGACCTAACTGCTACTACACCCTATCCACTTGCCAGAGTGGATAGGG
Organism: Procambarus clarkii; assembly: GCF_040958095.1. NCBI lineage: Eukaryota > Metazoa > Arthropoda > Malacostraca > Decapoda > Cambaridae > Procambarus > Procambarus clarkii. The sequence goes on along the minus strand of NC_091230.1, from coordinate 5,668,773 downwards.
TGTAGTAGCAGTCCGTAGTAGCAGTCCTGGATTGTCCGTTTAAGCAAGGTGAAGTCCAAGTCGCCATCCTGGAAAATCCTTTTCCCATGTCAGGAGTTCAACTTCTCCTGGGAAACGACTTGGCAGAAGATCTACAACCTGCGAATGTAATCATCAAGGAAGATCCCCAGGTATGTGACTCGGCAGTGGAAAATCCTGCTTTGCAGTTGGCTGAAGAGGTCCCATCAAAAGATTCTGACAACGTCTTCCCTCCTGTTATGGTGACGAAGCGGGCCACCGCTGCACGCCCGAAACCAGCTGCTGCAGCTGTTCCTCAAGATTTTCAGAGCCTCCCACCGAATCTCAGTGCTGGAGTTCCGTAAGTTGCAGAGAGAGGATCCCTCCTTAACATGATGACCAGACCACACACTAGAAATTGAAGAGACGACGACGTTTCGGTCCGTCCTGGACCATTCTCAAGTCGATTGTGACGACAATCGACTTGAGAATGGTCCAGGACGGACCGAAACGTCGTCGTCTCTTCAATTTCTAGTGTGTGGTCTGGTCATCATACTTCAGCCACGTTATTGTGACTCATCGCCTGCTTAACATCTTTAATCTTACAGGCTGAAATACAACCTAACTCTATCCCTGGTTTCTTTGTAGAAAATAAAGTGTTGTACCGGCATTATAGAACCAGGAAACTGAAGGTGAACGACGATCGGGCCAACATCAAACAACTGGTAGTTCCCTATAGCCTGCGATTAGATATCTTGCGTCTAGTCCGGGGATCTCGCTCACACTACGGCTTCTACAAGACCTACAAGGCCCTGAAACAAGACTACTACTTGCCAGTTATGATTCGAGATATCAAAAGTTTTGTCAAAATTGGCACACGTCTCAGATGACAGGTAAGCCGAACGCTCTTCTATTAAAGGCATCCCCAATGATGCAGGTACCAGTGTCTTCTGAGCGGTTCAGCTGTACCATCAACTATGACAAGCCTCTGTCCCAGACAAGCTCAGGTAATGTTCCTATTTATACTATCCCGTGTTCAACCATCAGGTATTCTACAGCAGTTTCCGTCCAGAACAGTACGACTGCTAACGTTATGAAACACCTCGGGAAGCAGTGCCCGAAGTACGGACACCGCCAGGAAAGTCAGAACAAGTGTGATACCATCTCCAACGACCCGAGTAAGACAAACAACACCAAGGTATTGTCTAATCCTTCTCGTTGTACTTGGACTGATTACAATGGTTCTAAATTCTCGATCTATTCCAACACCAGGAAAGATCCCTCTCTCTACGAACCAAATCCAAATAAATGTGCTCCTCCAGACAACTTTTTCATCCCTAAGCTAAAATATTGTAAGACAAACTTGCCTTCCATTCCATTTGAAAGGCGTAAATCCTTGTCTAGTACTAACTCCATTCTCGCCCTGCCAGGTATTAGAAAACCTTCGGTCTTCCACCCTGGCGATAGGAATACCATCACACCACCACGAGATGAGATCATGAACTAAAGCTACAGTCATCAGAGAGGAGCCACTCAACATCCTGCCCGACGTGTAACACAACGAATCATCCAATCTACTAGGTTACAACTTCAACCTCACCTCGGACTTCAACATTCTTCGGTCCCTACATCAGGATCAGTTCTCCAAACTTTGCTGAATCCTGCATCATCATGTGAACATCATGTATCACAATCTCCTTCAGTTCCTACTGCTATCCCAGTTCTCCAATCAGCGCTTGCTACGCTGGGCCTTGCATCAGATGAGCAATCTCACCCTCTCCTTGGATCACCATTCTCGTCGATCCATTCAGCAGGCTCGATTCTACAGCAGATTCATAATTCAGAGTCCTGCAGTGCTACCTCAACATCTTCAAGCACAATCCTCTCCAGCTTCTGCAGCAGACCCAGTTGACCAACCAACATCTGCTTCACTGGGCCCTGTACCTGCCAAACTTCAACATCACCATCAACTTCATCAAAGACTCCAACAACGTCGTCGCCGACGCACTATCAAGAGTACACGAGGTGGACTCATCCACTCCTACTATTCTACACTCCACTGCAGTCGAGTAGGCAATAATAGCAAGCTTCAGGGGAGAGCTGTCACAGTAAAATCTCTAGTAAGAGATTCGGCCTGCTCCCTTATCACCTATTCTACTCATTCTCTTCTATTTTATCAAGAACTGCAGCCAAGAACAACAACTACTTTCAGACGTCTAGGCAATACCATGAGTCTACCTACCAGTCGGCCAAGTGGACAGCATGCTGGACTTGTGATCCTGTGGTCGTGGGTTCGATCCCAGGCGCCAGGGAGAAACAATGGGCAGAGTTTCTTTCATCCTATGCCCCTGTTACCTAGCAGTAAAATAGGTATCTGGGTGTTAGTCAGCTGTCACGGACTGCTTCCTGGGGGTGGAGGCTAGGTCGAGGACCGGGCCTCAGGGACACTAAAACCCCGAAATCCTCTCAAGATAACCCCACTGCCTGTCACCCCACCTCGCACCTGGGTTGCTGGGAGACCACGCTCTCCGAAACAAACAGTTTAAAAGCCGGTTAATAGTTAAAGAAGTCACCAGCGCCATCTGCCCGGCCAATATTCTGTATAAATAGGGCGTCCTCGCCCAAAATGAGTTAGATTACTCCTGTGTGCTCAACTGAGAAGACCTGTTAACACATCTCGGTGTGGTAACAGATTTAGTCAGACTAGCTCATAGCATTCCGCACCATATTTTATTTTGCACTGTAATGTAAATTTGATTATTCATCTTGTTTGTTTTGCACACTTTGTATTTAAGCCAAGCCTAGATATTTTTGTAATTTTTTTAATTTATTTTTAAAGTAAAGTATTTCTTAAATGTATTTTTCTCTGCTTTATCCTACAGTTTACCTCACTGTCAAGACACCTTTGCAGGTTAACTTTTTGTTCTTTTTTTTTAATATTTTGTGACACATTACAGACTGCACTACCACCAACGTTTCCCATCACAATATTAAAATGTAATTATATATTCATGTGTATGTTACTGTTATTCATTGGAGCTTAGTAATGTGTATATTGATGGGTTGTTGAGTGAGCATAACTGCTCGTGTAGGCCGGCCGGCCCCCCATCCCCCAATCCCGTGCCTGGGAGAGTTTTAAGTATAGCCAACCTGGTGAGGATGGTATTCTTCATGTTGTGAATATATGTATGTATTATATTATACTGTGTGTACTATGTTCTTGTGTAGTGAACATCGTTGTACGTTCCAGAGTCTTATGACGTACTTTTAGTTACAAATGTTTGTTTTTGTACTAGATATTGGTGGTTATATAATTTTGGCGGAATTGATACCGATGTTGCTGCCCCAGGTGCTCCGAGGCACCTGATACAACCCGTCCTCTTAAAAATAACGTCGCTTTTGGCTTGTATGCATGCTCTGGCCATAATTGGACGTAATTTGAAATGGAAATTGGCTCATGAAAGTGACGTATTGTCCCGTTTTCTGTTTGAGTCGTCCGGCTTACTCGAAAAGGTTAGGAGAGGAAACTTTCAATTAACGTTTTTCATAACGTTTTGAAACTTTCAAAAAATTTCCTGCCCACCTAACCTATCAGAGGACCCTTAACTAACTGTTGTTGAAAAGAGAAATCTCAAATTTATTTTCATTTTTATTCATTTTCAAATTATTTTCAAAATTTTTTTCAGTATCAAATTACCGACTTCTTATCGGTATTTATGTAAGAAGTATTATTGCTAAAGTAGTGGCTCAGTTTTTCTCAGTGTGTTTCACAATTTGATATATTTGCCTTTGTGGTAGGTGACTTATATTTGTTATTGAGCCGGGTGGGTACTGTCTTTTTATTGCTGGCTGAACATAGCCTCTGATGAGAAGTTTTGGTGGCTGCCAAAATTTTATGGTTTGTGGACTAAGACAAATTCCATGACTTTATGGCCTTGGTCAAATTTTCCTGGTTTATGGACATAGCCGAATTTCCTCATGCTGTGAGAACCGACCTGTGAGATTTATATTTAATTTATATGAATTTATATAGAATTTATATTTATGCTAATTTATATATTTCGATAGCAATTGGTATGATGTTAAGTAGACTGTATTTCTGCAATATTTCTCACAAATCGATCCTCACACATTAGAGGGGGTTTATATTAAATTTATATATATGCACCCAATCAAACTACAGTATTAATCTACATATATTAGTATATAAAATTGGGGGTGCCTTATATTGTACAGCAGGCTTAGTCCACCAGGTATAACTAGGATGTAGACACCAAATTATCCTCGTGAGAGGCTAGCTTCCATCACCCAAGTAACTGATGTACCAAGATTAATTCTTACTTCCTCTTCTTGTTTCTGTCAAAGGGCACTAGTTGTAAATCCGGAATAATAATATGACAGTTATATCAGAGAAAACACTGTATACTATTAGATAAGGACCAGGACTTAATTACCTGTGTTGAGTTGATCGTTCGTGTTCTAACCGGAAATAATCCTATCTAACATAACATTACTGGCCAAAAATGACTTAGATAAGATTTCGGAAAGACACTTCCCTTGTTGTTGACAGCGTGTTGATGATGGTAGAGCACTAATAGATTTGATCTCCATAACACTTCGTCCAAGAGAAATTATAGGAGTTGAATTTGTTCCAACGACTCTGGTCTTAACAATGGCTGACCTTCTCTCACTACTGACGCTCATGGCTCACTTTGTCCAGATGTCAATAAGCAATAGAAGGGTCCCATTTACTTTATTTAGTCTCAAGTCCTGGTCGAAGAAGAGAGTATCAAGCCGGCCAGAGACATTATTGTGGGCCGTGGAAGCGCCCTGACCAAGCTTGTCAGAGGGAGAAGCGCCCTCGACTAGACGATCTGTGGTAAGCACGATATAAACCAGTTCATAGTGATTGCTTGTAGTTGGTCGTGTGCCCAGCGACAGTAGCAACGTTTATTGATAAGTTAGACATGCTTTAATAAGGCAGAAAGCCTGAAATAAGAGAGTGGAGAGGGAGGAACACGGAGCGACATCCGTCCCCTCTGAGCGCTGGCAGGTGACTGAGAGCTCCCGACGGCGGAGGCCCCTCCCTGAGTGAGTGAGGCGGAGTGAGTGAGGACCACCGCCGGGCGAGGTGGAGTATGGACCCGCCCAAAACGGGGGAGTCCACTCTCACTGTATGTAGAGGACAGATAGAGGTTTGAGGCAAGCATATTGTGTGGTTATTTTTGTTTATGTGTTAAAGGGGAAACATTTTATTGGAGTGTCGATGGGTTGCAGGTTTGTCTTTGGGGAAGAGGTTGCTGAGAACTTCGAAGCCAGCACAGATGAAGTAATTGATGAGACTCCAAGGTAGTGGAGGCGAGGACCTCGAGCTGTGAGAAGCAGTGTAGAGGAGTGTCACGTGCTTCTGTAGAGGTGGAGAAGCACCATAGTTGCTCGAGGAAACTTCATGGTGTAGAAGCCAAGAGAGCTGTGGAGGAACCTAGCAGAAGGGTGAAGCACCTTAGTTGCTCGAGAAAACTTCATGATAGCAGCCTGGAGCAGCTGCAGAGGATCCTGGTAGTGAAGCCCGGAAGAACCTAAAGATATTAGGGTAGTGAACTTCCAGAGGTGGAAGGGAAGTTCTGGTGGATCACTTATAGGGAGTTGATAGTGTTTGGTTGTCATTAGCGTGCAAGACGCAGTGAGAGGTGAGTGACTGTTTGCATTCTTATGTCGAGGAGTGTTTTATACTGAAGTTTAGAGTTACAGTCGTAGGCTGGATTACCTACAGACGTATGTGTTCTAGGACTGATAGAGTCATCGATTGATCATTGTTGTGTATCAATGAACATTTATACTGATATATGTTATTGCATTCACATTCTGATTTTCTTTGTACACATTTATAGATACATATATATATTCTCTTGCTGATGGTGCAACAGTGTATGTAGACTTGATCTACTTGAGGAGGTTGATAGTATCAGGTGGTGAATCAGATGATAGGATACCACTTGATAAGCTGATGATAGAGTTCTGATGGTGTTGGAGTGCAACCTGATTGTAATGTTATAGAGTATAGGATTCATTATTATTATATGTGTGTATGTATCGTGTATGTGCTTTGTCCAGTAAATGTATCCCAATTTGCTGGTGTTTGCCCTTGTCCTAGTGAGGCTTCCCAGGAGGTAGTAAAGAAGGAGAGAGAGAGAGAAAGAACCAAGAACCACTGCTGTGGACATGGTAGAAGGTAGTACTAATAAGACAAAAGGGGATCGAGGAGATCATATTACCTAAGGAGAGAGTGGGGAGTCACAGCGGCTCGAGTGGGTGTGTGCACGTGACAACGAGGCTAGGTGTGGGAGCCGCATTCCCTAAATGTGTGACGTTGAGCCCCTCTCCAAGAGCCAGAAGCGCCAAGGGTGATCTCCTAGTGAAGTATAAGCACTCTACCGAGTTGTGGGTTGGGTTGTCCATAGAGAAGGATCAACGACGACAACACCAACCAACCCACAGTCTATAATAAATTGGGGGCCTTTGTCCGGGAGAGTGAACTGACACACCCACACCCTGTCCAAGAGTGGATTTGTACACCCTTGCTGAAATAGATAAACTGTGTGACCGCAGGTGTATACTCTCTCTCTTGGGAAGACTCACAGGACAAGGATGGATAAGGTGCAAGCGTTTGTGGAGTCAGGCAAGCCTGAGGACTTGGAAGGTTGCACGAGGGATCAATTGAAACAAATTGCAGAAAAATGTGGCATTAGGTTGAAAGCATCTAAAGTAGCTGGGATGAAGGATGAGATCCTGAGGCAGTTAAGAGCCAAAAATGAAGCGGCAGAACAAGGAGCCCAGAAAGGAGCTGAAAGTGGAAAGGAGGATGAGGTGAGATCCCAGGGATCGAGTAGGAGCAGCAAGAGTAGCCGCAGTAGCAGGAGTAGCCGAAATAGGAGCTTGGAAAGGTTCCAGTTAGAGCTCCAGATGCAGCGTGTGGAGACAGTTCCAGCTGGAAAAGATGAAGTTAGAACTCCAGATGAAAAATGAAGCCGAGAAGGAAAAAGAGAGAACCAGACTGGAGGTAGAAAAAGAGAAAGCAAGACTAGAGGTCGAGAAAGAAAAAGAGAAAGCAAGACTAGAGGTCGAGAAAGAAAAAGAGAAAACCAGAATAAGGGAACTGGAGTTGGAACAGGAGAAAGAAAAAGAAAAAGCCCAGGTCGAAAAAGAAAAAGCCCAGGTCGAAAAAGAAAAAGCCCAGGTCGAAAAAGAAAAAGAGAGAACAAAACAAATGCAGATAGAAGCGAATAGAACCTTGGCTGAGCAAAGGATCGAACATGGGTTGCCAGAGAGCACCACCCAGGTATCACACTCACAAGATGTTGGGGTTAGGGAGAAGTACATTCCCTTGTTTGTTCCTGAAGAGGCAGAGAGCTTCTTCGAGTACTTTGAAAAGGTAGCCAGTATCAAGGAGTGGCCACAGGAGGAATGGGCCCAGCTGGTTCAGTTAAGATTGACCGGTGCAGCCAGGGAGGCATACACCCAATTGTCACTGGAAGAGTGCCAGGATTATGCCACAGTAAAGAGCAGCATATTGCGCTCGTTTCAGTTAACCCCAGAAGCTTATAGGAAGCGCTTCAGAGAGATGATCAAAGTTGGAGCGTGTACGTTTGCTGAGACAGCAAGAGATCTGGAAAGACGATTCCAGAAGTGGATTGAGGCTGCTGGAGTTGGATCTTACGCTGACCTAAAGCAACTGATGGTCATGGAGAAGTTCTTGGAGATGATGCATCCCGAAACAAAGTTCAAGATCCAAGAAGCTGGATAATGGAGGTGAAAGATGCCGCAGATAGGGCGGATATGATAACTGAAGCATACAAGAGCTTGAGGGAGAACAGAGTGAGAAGCGAGGTGAGACGCAGCAATGGCAGATCCAATGGAGTCTGGGGAGGAAGAAATTATGAGAGACCCAGAAGAGTCTGGGATGAGAAGAATTTTGATAAATGGGCAGATAAAAGTAAGTACCCTAAAACTCAGAAGAGTAGGTCGCGTACTTCATCTGAAAGTGAGGATGGAGGAGCCAAACGAGAAACTAATCGTTATCCAGGGAATCAAGAGTCCAGTAAAGCTCCACAGAGTACGAGTAGTACGTCTGGCCCGAGGAACTCCAATACGAGTGGGCAGAGTCAGAGCTACTCTGGTACGTATAGGAGAGATTTTTCCCAGATGAGATGTTACAATTGTAACGGATTGGGTCACGTGATGCGAGATTGTCGGCAGGGCAAGAGAGTTGTGACCCTGGCCATGTGTGACCCCCGAGGTAAATATACTAATGTGTTCCGAGACAAACCACAGAAGGTGAACTTAGTGAACGAGAGGTATAGGCCGTTCATGAGCAAAGGTTGGATCAGTATAGGAAGCCAACCTGAGGTAGAAGTTGGTATCTTAAGAGATACCGGAGCTAATCAGAGCTTGATTACGAGAAGCCTGATTGGGAATGATCGACGATTAGCTGGCAGGAGTAAGATGAAGGTATATGGGTTATTGTCTGAGAGTGACATGCCCGTATGCACTGTCCAGCTAAGGTCGGAATATGTGTCGGCAGAGGTGATGTTGGGAGTGTGCCCCGACATACCTATTCCAGGAGTCCAAGTGATCCTGGGGAATGACTTGTGCGGGACAAAGGTGTTGACAAGAGTCATAGCGGAGACTGTGCCAGAGGAGTGCCCAGAAGGCCTCGGCACGGGTGGGACACCTGAGAGTGTGAACCTGACTGACATCCGAGGAGATGAGTCAGGAGACCGCCAAGCGATTGAGTACCCTGTCTCGGTAGTGACGAAGGCAGAGGTGGCCGACAAGGAAGACGCTGGAGAAGATGAGACAGTGTCGATTAAACCGGTAGAAGATATCGATGTAGATATAGCATGGCTGTTTGATGAAGGTCCAGCCCAGGAAAATGAAGTCTCGGTGAGGTCAAAAGTGAAAATGGCCCAGCCGAAGAAGAATCATGTGAAGAGAGCGGACCTGAGTAGAGCCCAGACTGCTGAAATTAAGAGTTGGAAGGCGAATGCAACTGTGCTGAGTAGGAATGAGGAAAGATGTGGACATACTGAGGACGGGAGTAGAGCGTCAAGTTGTCCACGAGCACAGAGGCATATGGATAGTGGAGTTAAGTTGTTTGAGGTGTCAGGAGTTGACATGTTTCACAGAAAACGTGGAGGAGAGATAGTGAAGAAGAGTGATAGCCGAGAAAATGAAAGGAGAAGAGACAGTATGTGTGGAGAGATGCTTACGAGCACACTAGGAGAGGTAAAGAGGGAACGAAGAAGAGTTGAAGGAGAAGAAATGGAGTTGTATAGAGGTGAAAAGTGTGGGAAGAGGATGATGATACAAGCATGGAGGAGTAGAAGTAAGCCGAGGGCTCGTTGGGAGTCGAACAGGATGAGGTCTCAGATAAATGAAGAGACGAAAGGGAGGATCGTCGGTGAAGACGAGGAAGTGAAGTATGATGGCAGGAGACGAAAGTATAATGGCAGTAGATGGAAGTGTGAAGACGACAGAGGAAGTACAGACAGCAGATGTCTGACTCTGGACGTGAAGACGAGGAAACGGTGGGTGGAGACAGTAAGTAGAGTGGACCGATGGAGTGCAGGCGTCCACGGAGGACAGCCTAGCCAAGAGGTGCCAGAGAAGTCAGATCGTTTATGAAAAGATCATGTATCTGGAGAGTTGTGAGCCGGATGTTGCAAGGTGCAACGAACTAATTGTAGACTCTTAAGGGAGTACATAAGCAGATCAACCGGTCGAACCAGTCGGTTGAAGAACGAGACAGTGTGGTGGCAGATGTATTATCCAGAGCTTTGCCACTGGAATAACTCTCAAAAATAAGGGGAGGGGAGTGTTATGATCTCAGCCTACAGGAGAAACGAGTCTCCCTCCTTGAGAGTTATTCAGCAAGCCTGACCTGATTAGAAGGTCTAGCAAATATTGAGGTGATAACCCATATGTAAAAGAGTTGCTTGGATATACATAACAATTTAAGATTATGGGCAGTGAAGAAGGAAACATATAGATGACTGGCTAGGAGATGTGGACATTTTGCTGGAGGCGTGAGGCTCGCTTCTGGAAGGGCTTTGACCTCACTTGAGTGCCAGACATCGCAGGGGAAAGCCGCGCTCCGTTCGAGCTCCCGTCAGAAGGGAACCCCTAGTGATATATCTCGAAGAGAAGAGAAGTGTGTAGACGTGCCAGATGTGGAACTGAGCTGGGAACGTTGTGGTCTCAAGTCCTGGTCGAAGAAGAGAGTATCAAGCCGGCCAGAGACATTATTGTGGGCCGTGGAAGCGCCCTGACCAAGCTTGTCAGAGGGAGAAGCGCCCTCGACTAGACGATCTGTGGTAAGCACGATATAAACCAGTTCATAGTGATTGCTTGTAGTTGGTCGTGTGCCCAGCGACAGTAGCAACGTTTATTGATAAGTTAGACATGCTTTAATAAGGCAGAAAGCCTGAAATAAGAGAATGGAGAGGGAGGAACACGGAGCGACGTCCATCCCCTCTGAGCGCTGGCAGGTGACTGAGAGCTCCCGACGGCGGAGGCCCCTCCCTGAGTGAGTGAGGCGGAGTGAGTGAGGACCACCGCCGGGCGAGGTGGAGTATGGACCCGCCCAAAACGGGGGAGTCCACTCTCACTGTATGTAGAGGACAGATAGAGGTTTGAGGCAAGCATATTGTGTGGTTATTTTTGTTTATGTGTTAAAGGGGAAACATTTTATTGGAGTGTCGATGGGTTGCAGGTTTGTCTTTGGGGAAGAGGTTGCTGAGAACTTCGAAGCCAGCACAGATGAAGTAATTGATGAGACTCCAAGGTAGTGGAGGCGAGGACCTCGAGCTGTGAGAAGCAGTGTAGAGGAGTGTCACGTGCTTCTGTAGAGGTGGAGAAGCACCATAGTTGCTCGAGGAAACTTCATGGTGTAGCAGCCAAGAGAGCTGTGGAGGAACCTAGCAGAAGGGTGAAGCACCTTAGTTGCTCGAGAAAACTTCATGATAGCAGCCTGGAGGAGCTGCAGAGGATCCTGGTAGTGAAGCCCGGAAGAACCTAAAGATATTAGGGTAGTGAACTTCCAGAGGTGGAAGGGAAGTTCTGGTGGATCACTTATAGAGAGTTGATAGTGTTTGGTTGTCATTAGCGTGCAAGACGCAGTGAAAGGTGAGTGACTGTTTGCATTCTTATGTCGAGGAGTGTTTTATACTGAAGTTTAGAGTTACAGTCGTAGGCTGGATTACCTACAGACGTATGTGTTCTAGGACTGATAGAGTGATCGATTGATCATTGTTGTGTATCAAGGAACATTTATACTGATATATGTTATTGCATTCACATGCAGATTTTCTTTGTACACATTTATAGATACATATATATATTCTCTTGCTGATGGTGCAACAGTGTATGTAGACTTGATCTACTTGAGGAGGTTGATAGTATCAGGTGGTGAATCAGATGATAGAATACCACTTGATAAGCTGATGATGGAGTTCTGATGGTGTTGGAGTGCAACCTGATTGTAATGTTATAGAGTATAGGATTCATTATTATTATATGTGTGTATGTGCTTTGTCCAGTAAATGTATCCCAATTTGCTGGTGTTTGCCCTTGTCCTAGTGAGGCTTCCCAGGAGGTAGTAAAGAAGGAGAGAGAGAGAGAAAGAACCAAGAACCACTGCTGTGGACAGGGTAGAAGGTAGTACTAATAAGCCAAAAGGGGATCGAGGAGATCATATTACCTAAGGAGAGAGTGGGGAGTCACAGCGGCTCGAGTGGGTGTGTGCACGTGACAACGAGGCTAGGTGTGGGAGCCGCATCCCCTAAATGTGTGACGTTGAGCCACTCTCCAAGAGCCAGAAGCGCCAAGGGTGATCTCCTAGTGAAGTATAAGCACTCTACCGAGTTGTGGGTTGGGTTGTCCGTAGAGAAGGATCAACGACGACAACACCAACCACCCACAGTCTATAATACTCCACAGTCACATCAGAAGGAAAACAACAGTGAAAGAACAGGTATTGAAACTTCGAACAGGCGAGGACAGGTATACAAAGAATGACAGAGAGGTGTGTGAAGAACTCAACAAGAGGTTCCAGGAGGTCTTCACAATAGAACAAGGTGAGGTCACTGTGCTAGGAGAAAGGGAGGTAAACCAGGCGGCCTTGGAAGAGTTCGAAATTACGAGAGAGGAGGTCAAGAGACACCTGCTGGATCTGGATGTTAGAAAGGCTGTTGGTCCAGATGGGATCTCACCATGGGTACAGAAAGAGTGTGCAGAGGCACTTTGCTTGCCACTCTCCATAGTGTATAGTAAGTCACTGGAGACGGGAGACCTACCAGATATATGGAAGACTTCGAATGTGGTCCCAATAAACAAAAAGGGCGACAGGCAAGAGGCACTGAACTACAGGCCAGTGTCCTTGACTTGTATACCATGCAAGGTGATGGAGAAGATCGTGAGAAAAAACCTGGTAAAACATCTGGAGAGATGGGACTTCGTGACAAATCGCCAACATGGGTTCAGGGAGGGTAAATCTTGCCTTACAGGCTTGATAGAATTCTATGATCAGGTGACAAAGATTAAGCAAGAAAGAGAGGGCTGGGCGGACTGCATTTTCTTGGATTGTCGGAAAGCCTTTGACACAGTACCGCATAAGAGGCTGGTACATAGCTGGAGAGACAGGCAGGTGTAGCTGGTAAGGTGCTCCAGTGGATAAGGGAGTATCTAAGCAACAGGAAGCAGAGAGTTACGGTGAGGGGTGAGACCTCCAATTGGCGTGAAGTTACCAGTGGAGTCCCACAGGGCTCTGTACTCGATCCTATCTTGTTTCTGATATATGTAAATGATCTCCCGGAGGGTATCGATTCATTTCTCTCAATGTTTGCGGACGATGCTAAAATTATGAGAAGGATTAAAACAGAAGAGGACTGTTTGAGGCTTCAAGAAGACCTAGACAAGCTGAAGAAATGGTCGAACAAATGGTTGTTAGAGTTTAACCCAACCAAATGTAATATAATGAAGATAGGTGTAGGGAGCAGGAGGCCAGATACAAGGTATCATCTGGGAGAGGAAATTCTTCAGGAGTCAGAGAAGGAAAAAGACTTGGGGGTTGATATCACGCCAGACCTGTCTCCTGCAGCACATATCAAGCGGATAACATCAGCGGCATATGCCAGGCTGGCCAACATACGAACGGCATTCAGAAACTTGTGTAAAGAATCATTCAGAACTTTGTATACCACATATGTCAGGCCAATCCTGGAGTATGCATCCCCAGCATGGAGTCCATATCTAGTCAAGGATAAGACTAAACTGGAAAAGGTTCAAAGGTTTGCCACCAGACTAGTACCCGAGCTGAGAGGTATGAGCTACGAGTAGAGACTACGGGAATTAAACTTCACTTCGCTGGAAGACAGAAGAGTTAGGGGGGACATGATCACCACATTCAAGATTCTGAAGGGAATTGATAGGGTAGATAAAGACAGTCTATTTAACACAAGGGGAACACGCACAAGGGGACACAGGTGGAAACTGAGTGCCCAAATGAGCCACAGAGATATTAGAAAAAACTTTTTTTGTGTCAGAGTGGTTGACAAATGGAATGCATTAGGGGGTGATGTGGTGGAGGCTGACTCCATACACAGTTTCAAGTGTAGATATGATAGAGCCCGATAGGCTCAGGAATCTGTACACCTGTTGATTGACGGTTGAGAGGCGGGACCAAAGAGCCAGAGCTCAACCCCCGCAAACACAACTAGGTGAGTACAACTAGGTGAGTACACACACACACACAGTAGTAGGCCAGCGACGGTAGGAGACACACGCGATTAGCGAGGTCTGCGGAAATTCGTCAATTTCTCTGGACATTGAAGGATTATTGAGGCTAGATCATAGTATTTGGCCTCTCGCAGTGTGTATTTAGCAGGGTGCTACATAGCATAGTCATATCGCTTGCGATAGTGTGAAGAAACCAAAGCGTAGCTAGTGGAATCACCGGTGCATACAGTGTGGAGGACCGCGTAGAGCGACCTGACCTGACGCCCAGGTGGGACGACCCGCCGTGGAACTGCTGACTGTGTTTGTTGGGTGGTGACTGTGACTCCAGAGATTTGTGTAGAGAAGAACCGACATCGTCAATCTACTAGCACTTAGAGAATCACCAAGTGGAAGGCGACGACGGAGCACCATCGTCAACCATACAACATCATTACTCATCTAGTTGTGTGAGCGGAAAACAGACTGGTATGTACCCCCTCTCTGGTCAATTAATCAGGTGTACAGTGTGAGGTAAAATATTATCAAATTCTTGTTCAAGGATAGTATATATATATAAAATCTCAGCGTGGCTCATTCTGGGTAGAAGTTACCGCTTACGGGAACTAGTGACACACGCACGCACACGCACGCACTCAAGCCCAAGTACGTATGCACACACACACACATGCACACACAGGCTAGAAGGGATTAACACCTTTCGTTTAAAGGAGATAAAACCTAACTGTCCTAATGGGAGATTCAAGCAGAAGGAAAACTTGAGGATCATAGGTGATGTCCTACCTGACGTGACTTCATACAACCTCACTGAGATAGCAATCAGGGGCATAATCATCTCACGTGTCTCGAGTAAGGATCGGCACAGGCGTGATCTGGGGTGAATCGACACCTCCCTGTGTCGTGGCACCGTTGGTGGCTGGTCGCAGACGGCATTTCTTATACCGGTCCGGTAGTCCTTCAGGGAGATGGGAACCTGGAATACAGGGGACAGATGATTTGGAGTGACAGCGATAGTTGTTAATTCGGTACTTACAGCATAACCGTTTACTAGGCCCACACCTAGTTCCAACAGAGCTGCTTGTACATTGAAGATGGTGTCTGCTCTGCCACCGTCATGTCGACCAACGTTCCGTATAATGCTGAATCCAGGCTCAGCAATCACGCGGGGGGTGTCAACCTGTTGGAAACAGTCACTCTTAATATCATTTCTCATACCTCCTGTATCCACCATCACCTTCCAGGTCCCTTCTTCGACTGTAATACTCACAGTGCAAGTCTCTAATCCCTGGGGTTTCTTCATGATGTTCATAGAAGCCATCATCTGTCGGGTCGTCCACTGGTCTTTACTTAGAACACACGTACGAATTATACAAAATACCGCCAAGAAACATTTAGGAATAAGCTTCATGAGCCTATTACGTCCATAGCTGGCGATCTCCATTAGCCTGGCTTGGATCAAAGAGCGCACTAGAGCCTGCGCACTTACCTCACATACCTCTGACGTCTGGGGAATCTCTGGCCGGTTCAGTGACCATTGTACCTTGCCATACCGCAAGTACTCATGTGCCTTCACTCCAGACTCTTGGGTATCCGTGGGTACTTGTACACGAGGCCTCTCCTCTTGCTCAGTCGCTTCTGTCACCAAAACCTCATGTTTCTTGTCGGGAGAAGAATCAGGAGAACCTATTAGAATACTGTCAATCTGTTGGGTAGAGGAAGGATTAAACAAGTTATATAATTGTACGTCTGCCTGTATCTGGATACCACTGTTTCCTGTTGTTACTTCAGGCCTTTTTGCTGTTCTGGCTGACTCGTCCGCAATCTTGAGATGATCGTCGTTCCAACCTGTCACCAAGTCGTTGGCTAGTATTACGTCAATCCCAGCTATAGGCAGGGTATCAACTACTGCCAACGCACATGTGCCGCTGAAGTAAGGCGAGTCTAGATGTACCGGCACTAAGGCGGCGTCATAGGAAACCCAACCAGGACAACCTTTTGTCTCCCATCTACACTCACTCCCTCGGGTAACGAGTCTCTCACGATCAAGGACTGGGCTGCTCCACTATCTCTGAGCACTACAACTGATCTACCAGTATGATCACTCGTTACATACCCGCCTGAAGTGTGAGGGGCAAACAATCCTAGTCCTTCCTGACTAGGCAGAGACTGGGTTCCTACTGGTGGTGTCACACAGCCCATCAGCATCACCTCCCTACGTGGACCGCTACCTCTTCTGCCTCGGCACATAGCAGCAACGTGTCCTTTCTGCCCACAAGTCCAACACACTACATTCCTCCTTGGACTACGGTGTTTCGGACTGCTAGGACTAATCCTTCGGGGGCTACTTGGGGGCGTCTTCATAGCACTTTGTGGGACGGGTCTCTCTTCTTCTTGATAAGGTTTGCCAAACAGACGTGGGTAACTCCTAGGGACATACCTAGTGGAAGACCTATGCGTCGAGATGTATTCTTCTGCCATAGTGGCTGCTGCACGTAAGGTCTCTACCTGCTGCTCTTCTAGGTATGTTTTCAGATCTCCAGACAGACATTCCTTAAAATCCTCCAACAAAACGAGCTGTTCGAGTTCTTCTTTTGTCTTCACCTTCCGAGAGGCACACCACTCCTGGAAAAGCCGTTCCTTGATGGTCGCAAACTCGGTGAACGTGTGCTCCGAGGTCTTTTTCAGGTTCCTGAACTTCTGTCTGTAAGCCTCAGGCACCAACTGGTAAGCCATGAGAACTACCTTCTTCACCTTGTCATAATCACAGGAGTCATCAAGGGACAACGTGGAGTAGGCGATTTGGGCCTTCCCAGTCAAGACGGACTGTATCATGATGGCCCAATTCTCCTTTAGCCAATCCAAAGAGGCTGCAACTTTCTCGAAGGCTGCGAAGAACTTTGACACTTCTCTTTCGTTGAATTTCGGGACCATTTTGATATTCCTTACCGGATCGAAACTACTTGTTTCCGTTGTTTTCCTCTGACCTCCTAATCGCAATACTTCTAACTCGTGTTGTCTTTCCTTCGCCTTTTCTTCTCTTTCTCGCTCTTCTCTCTCTCTTTCTCGCTCTTCTCTCTCTCTTTCTCTTCTTTCTTCTCTTTCTCGCTCTTCTTTCCTTTCTTGTCTTTCTTTTTCCTTTTCTTCTAATTCTAAACGCTTCATTTCCATTTCTTTATCTCTCAATTCTCGTTCTATTTCTAATTTCTTCCATTCTATCTCACGATTTATTTCTAAGGCACGCATTTTGACAGTTAGAAAGCTTATATTCAGTTCACCTGCATCACTTTCAATGTCATTACCTTTATCTTCCTTTTCAGTGGAAGCAACCACCTCACCTTCCTTTGTACTCTGTGCCTTGCTTTCTCGCTTCTCCCCGGCCTTCAAATGTTTGTGAACCTTTGACAAGATCTCAACACGGTAGTCACTTTCACGTATTTTTATCTCCAGATATGCGCTCACTAGCACCAGTTCTTGCTTTCCCAGATATTTCAATCTGGCAAGACAGTCCTCCTTGTTCAGAAAGTCCTGAACATCGTCCAGATCTTCAAGGGTCACTTTTTCCGCCATTGTCACTTAAGTGGTACACGAACACTTAATACACTGCTTCACTTGAGCACTTAACCCACCGAGCACCGTACTTCGCCAATACTGCACTCTATCGCACCTAGCACCTCACTTGCCAATATTGCACGTAATCACACCGAGCACCGCACTCTACAATATTGCACTAAATCACAGCGGGCACCGCACAGGACGTACAACGTCCAAATAATTATAAACAGGGGAAATTATTTACAGGGGATTGCACTACGTCACCACCCCTGTCAAACATACTTGTCAAGGGGTCGGATCCCGCTGGGGATGCCAATTATGTTACGGTCCTACTGGGACGCAACCAGGTTCTTCTCTGATGGTAGTAGAGTTTGGGGATCCGGCCCCAAGTTAGTAGAAGCTTTCAAGGGGTGTGTTCCGTAATGCAAGTAAAAGCTATCAAGGAAGGTACATTGAAGACAAGTATTCTAATTTATATATATATATATTCCCACCACCATAATTTAAAGTCATAAAAGGGGAATTATTACTACTCAATTTACAATGAGGTCTCCCTCTCTGGAGACGCTCAACACTCGGCGATGCTTCTTCTAGGTAGCCCTGGTCTCGGCTTCCGTGGCTCACGATGAATCCACGATAACTCTACGATGAATCTACCCTGGCCACAGGCCAGCCAAATCACGGTCCCACTGGGTGCCCCGTCGTGATGGACTTCAACCACAATCCAGCCTGTAGCTGGCAGGCACCGGTCAGCCTCGCTGTCAGGCCACTCCACAACTAATACTAGGGTTGCGAGCCCTAGGCAGGAGCCTCGTGTGACCCGCTGATCACTCTCCTCATTAAGGACCACAGTGGCTAGTCTCTTCCACCAGCCAGCCCCGGATAAGGCGATTCCCGACACTGCCACGCCTCAGGTAGGCTATTACACTCTCAACAGAGTTTGTCCAGGGGTGGCTCACAGCTTCTTCAAAGCAGACTCGTGAAGAGACATTGGCTGCCTTGGGTAGACTCATCCGCTGTCCAACACTGCAGTCCCAGGTCGACTCTGAAACCAGACACATCATCAGTACAGGGGATACTACCTGAGGCCACTAGGAAACATCACTTACTAGCTTAAAGACAAACGTCCACCTCTTCACTCCATAGATGGCGTTGCTGTCTAAGCGCCACCTCACCAGAGGTCAGCAGCAGCTACTTCACGAGTCGACTAGGACAGGTATCCAGCACCTGTTACCGGCATATCCTGTCACCACTAGATGGCGTTGTCCATGTTGTGGGGTTTTCGGGAGCAGACTCATAGATGGCGTCGTAGTCACAGCTCCGTGCTCCGACACTGGACTCGGGTCAGTAACACCTCTTAACCCCATCCCACGCGCACACACGTTCTCTCTCTCTCTCTCTCTCTCTCTCTCTCTCTCTCTCTCTCTCTCTCTCTCTCTCTCTCTCTCTCTCTCTCTCTCTCTCTCTCTCTCTCTCTCTCTCTCTCTCTCTCTCTCTCTCTCTCTCTCTCTCTCTCTCTCTCTCTCTCTCTCTTGCTCTCTCTCTCTCTTGCTCTCTCTTGTTCTCTCTCTCTCTTGTTCACTCTCTCTTGCTCTCTTTTGCTCTCTCTCTCTCTCTCTCTCTCTCTCTTGCTCTCTTGCTCTCTCTCTCTCTTGCTCTCTCTCTCTCCCTTGCTCTCTCTCTCTCTTGCTCTCTCTCTTGACAAGGGGCAAAATGGCAGGAAGCCGCAACAGGGACACGGGAAGCAGCCAGGGTGATCAAACGAAGGAATTGCTAACCCAAGTTCTGGAGGAATTCAGGAGGGAGATGAATGAAATGAGGATTACAATTAACAATCTGCAAAGTGAGCTGGCATCAGCAAGGGAGGAGATCAAATCCCTCACAGAGAAAAATAAAGAGACCGAGCATCAGATTATCATCCAAAGGGAAGGTGGGAATGTTACATTGGAAGGAAATGTCTCTGTACCTAAAACATTTGCGGACATACTGAAAAAGAGCTCAGAAGCAATGGACAGAGTGAGGGAGGTAGCGATGCAAGCAGCTACGTCACAGGAAGTAGCAAGGTGCACCACTCAACTGCTGGAGAGAAAAAGATCAGTGGTAGTTGTAGGCATCAAAGAACAGGAAGGATCCAACAGGCAAGAATGGAATGGCCAGGATAGAGAGACAGTACATGGGCTACTGAAGGGGTTACAGATGGAAGGGGCTGTACATAACATTGAGAAGGTTTTCAGGTTGGGCTGGTACAACATGGACAGAAACCGACTTGTAAAGGTGGTGTTTACAAACGAAACCACGAAGGAGGATATTCTCGAAAGGAAGAGTCGTCTGCAGCATGAGGAGGGATACAAAAAAGTATTCCTGCAGAGGGACAGGACGAAGGAGGAGAGAGCCAGGGCAGCAGAGGCAAGGAGGAAGTGCAGGGAGAGAGGAGCAAACCAGGAAATCACAGCCCCCAACATAACAGTCCCAGAGACAAGAGGGGAACCCAAAACCAGCATCCCAGCAACACCAGAGAGGAGGGCTATACCACCACCCCCCTCTGCATAGAAACCCTCCCTTCCCCTCACCCTACCTGCCCCCATCCAACCCTCCCTCCCCCCCCCCCCACCTCATTCTGACCCTGACACCCCATCCCCATTTCCATCATGTCCCCCCTCCCACCTTTCCTCCCCTGTCCCCCCTCCCCCTTCATCCCATACTCTCCCTATCCCTCCTCCCCCCTCACCCCGTATCCTCCACGTCCTTCCTATCTCCTTAACCCACACTCTACCTGTCCCCTCTTCCCTTAAACCCCCACCCCCCACCCCAAAATCCTCTGAGACCCTGCAAACCACCTCACAGATCCTCTCACCCACGGAACAGCATCCCACACCAGCAGAATGCTCGCCAAGAAAGGGACATGAAAATGAACAAAAGAAAGTGAGCTTCAAGGCAATGTACACTAACATAGATGGGATTTCAAATAAAACAAGTGAACTTGGAGAATGGGCACTAGAAGAAAACCCAGACATAATAGCACTCACAGAAACAAAGCTAACGAAAATCATAACAAACGCAGTGTTTCCACAGGGCTACTATGTAGTGAGGAAAGAGAGAGAAGGGAGCGGAGAAGGTGGTGTAGCTTTGCTACTAAGAAACGATTGGAGTTTCGAAGAGATGGTAATTCAGAACTGTGAAGGTTTCAGTGACTACATATCAGGCACCATAGCAACTGGAGGACAGAAAATTATAATAGTAGTCATATATAACCCCCCACCGAATGACAGAAGACCCAGAAAGGAATATGATAGAAACAACTTGGCCACCATCAATATAATAGAGAGAACAGCTTCTGTGGCTAGCAGGAACGGATCCAGACTTCTAATCATGGGAGACTTCAACCATGGGAAGATAGATTGGGGGAACAGAGACCCACATGGAGGCCCAGACACATGGAGAGCTAAGCTGCTGGATGTGGCAACAAGAAACTTTCTAAGTCAACACGTCAAGGGACCGACAAGAATGAGAGGAGGGGATGAACCAGCCTTGCTTGATCTGATATTTACCTTAAATGAGTCGGATATAAGGGAAGTTAAGTTGGAAGCCCCATTAGGAATGAGTGATCATAGTGTATTGAGCTTTGAGTACCTGGATGATGGGAATTATCACCCCCAAAAAAGAACTGGGAACTAAAGGGCTGGCGTACCGAAAGGGAAACTATGAGGAAATGAATAAATTCCTATGGGATATACAATGGGACACAGAACTTGGAACCAAGTCCATACAAGACATGATGGACTATGTCACCCAAAAATGTCAGGAGGCTGTAAGCAGGTTTGTCCCACCCCGACAGGAAAAAAACAGAGAAGCAAAAGAAGAATTCGTGGTTTAATAGGGAATGTATGAAAACAAAGGAGCTGAACAAAAGGGCATGGAGGAACTTCCGTAATAACAGAACACCAGAAAGTAGAGAGAGATACCAGAGAACCAGGAACCAGTATGTCAGTGTGAGAAGAGCAGCTGAGAAAAGGTATGAAAATGATATAGCTAATAAAGCCAAGACCGAACCAAAGCTACTACACAGTCACATCAGGAGGAAGACAACAGTGAAGGAACAGGTGATGAAACTTAGGGTGGGCGAGGACAGGTACACAGAGAATGACAAAGAGGTGTGTGAAGAACTCAACAAAAGGTTCCAGGAGGTCTTTACAATAGAACAGGGAGATGCCACGGCGGTAGAAGAGGTGGCAGCAAACCAGGTGACCTTGGATAGGTTCGAAATTACAAGAGATGAGGTCAAGAAGCACCTATTGGAGCTGGATGTGAGAAAAGCTGTTGGGCCAGATCGAATCTCGCCATGGGTATTGAAAGAGTGTGCAGGAGCACTTTGCTTACCACTCTCTATAGTGTATAGTAGGTCACTGGAAACGGGGGACCTACCAGAAATATGGAAGACTGCTAATGTAGTACCAATATACAAAAAGGGTGACAAACAAGAGGCACTGAACTACAGGCCAGTGTCCTTAACTTGTATACCATGCAAGGTGATGGAGAAGATTGTGAGAAAAAACCTAGTAACACATCTGGAGAGAAGAGACTTCGTGACAACCCATCAACATGGGTTCAGGGTGGGTAAATCTTGCCTTACAGGCTTGATAGAATTCTACGATCAGATGATAAAGATTAAACAAGAAAGAGAAGGGTGGGTGGACTGCATTTTTTTGGACTGTCGGAAAGCCTTTGACACAGTACCCCATAAAAGATTGATGCATAAGCTGGAGAAACAGGCAGGAGTAACTGGTAGGGCACTCCAGTGGATAAGGGAGTACCTAAACAATAGGAAGCAGAGAGTTACAGTGAGGGGTGAGACCTCAGACTGGCGTGAAGTCACCAGTGGAGTCCCACAGGGCTCTGTACTTGGACCTTTTCTGTTTCTGATATATGTAAATGATCTCCCAGAGGGTATAGACTCATTCCTCTCAATGTTTGGTGACGACGCCAAAATTATGAGAAGAATTAACACAGAGGTGGACAGCTTGAGGCTTCAAGAAGACCTGGACAAGCTGCAGGAATGGTCGAACAAATGGCTGTTAGAGTTTAACCCAAGCAAATGTAATGTAATGAAGATAGGGGTAGGAAGCAGGAGACCAGATACAAGGTACCATTTAGGAGATTAAATACTTCAAGAGTCAGAGAGAGAGAAAGACCTGGGGGTTGATATCACGCCAGACCTGTCCTCTGAAGCTCATATCAAGAGGATAACAGCAGCAGCATATGCCAGGTTGCCTAACATAAGAACGGCCTTTAGAAACTTGTGTAAAGAATCTTTCAGAACTTAATTATATACCACATATGTCAGACCAATCCTGGAGTATGCGGCTTCACATGGAGGCCTTATCTAGTCAAGCATAAGACTAAAATGGAAAAGGTTCAAAGGTTTGGCACCTGACTAGTACCCGAGCTGAGAGGTATGAGCTACGAGGAGAGACTACAGGAATTAAACCTCACTTCGTTGGAAGACAGAAGAGTTAGGGGGGACATGATCACCACATTCAAGATTCTCAAGGGAATCGACAGGGTTGATAAAGACAGGCTGTTTAACACAAGGGGTACACACACTAGGGGACACAGGTGGAAACTGAGTGCCCAAATGAGCCACAGAGATATTAGAAAGAACTTTTTTAGTGCCAGAGTGGTTGACAAATGAAATGCATTAGGAAGTGATGTGGTGGAGGCTGACTCCATACACAGTTTCAAGTGTAGATATGATAGAGCCCAATAGGCTCAGGAACCTGTACACCTGTTGATTGACAGTTGAGAGGCGGGACCAATGAGCCAGAGCTCAACCCCTGCAAGCACAACTAGGTGAGTACACACACATACACACACACACACACACACACACACACACACACACACACACACACACACACACACACACACACACACACACACACACACACACACACGCACACACACGCACACACACACACACACACACACACACACACACACACACACACACACACACACACACACACACACACACACACACACACACACACACACACACACACACACACACACACACGAACAAAATCATTAGAGAGAGGGGGAGTGAAGAATAAGAAGAGGGGGAACAAGTTCCTGAAGATTGCATACTCCAACATAGATGGAGTAAGATCGAAGATACTGGAGTTAAGTGATGTAATACAGCTGCAGACGCCAGACATTGTTGCACTCACGGAGACAAAACTTGAAGATGTTATTTTAAATGAGGTTATATTCCCAAGGGGCTACTCAATTTGGAGACGGGACAGAAAAATTTGGAAAAACGGTGGCGTTGCTGTGCTAGTGAAAGAACACCTTAAGGTGAACGAAATAATGACTGCCAATCCACAAGAAGTTGAATATAATAGCACTAGAGATCTGCCATGAGGATGATAATCTAGTGATCATAAATGCATATAGTCCACCGCCAAGCAGCACATGGTCAAAGGAGGAGCTAGATAGTAAACGAGAAGGTCTTATAACAATAATGAGAGAGCTCATAGCGAGAGTGGATAACGATGGATCACGACTGTTGATAGTCGGCGACTTCAACTAGAAATCCATAGACTGGGAAGCATATGAATCTAGAACAGAAGATTTTTGGACCTGTAAATTTGTAGACCTCATCCTGGAAACATTCTTGCATCAACTTGTTAAACAAAATACGAGGATGAGGGAAGGCGACGTTCCCTCCATGCTAGATTTGATATTTACCAGGAAGGAGGAAGAAATATTTGACATTCCGTACTTTCCTCCCTTCGGTAAAAGAAACCATGTCTTTTTGGGAATAAAGTATGCAATGCATTATAATCTGGAAGAAAATAAGAAGGTTGATGCAATTGAAAAACCTGACTTTAGGAAAGGACATTATGGCAACCTTAGAAAAATTTTTAGTGAGTATAATTGTACAGACTTGGTGCTAGGCAAGGAAGTGAATGAGATGTATGTCAAGTTTTGTGAGATATATGATAAAGGCACAAAAAAAATTATACCAAAACAGAGATGCAGAACTAGGAAACAGGATTGGTTCATCAGAAATTGTGAGAGGGCCAGAGACCAAAAGACACAAAAATGGAATCAATACAAGAAAGAGGCCAAACCCCCAAACATACCAGCGATACAAAGATGCAAGAAACAACTACACGGCAGTGAGGAGAGAGGCAGAAAGAAATTTTGAAAAAGGGATTGCAGACAAATGTAAAACAGAACCAGGTCTATTCTATAAATTCATAAACAACAAATTGCAGGTAAAGGATAATATTCAGAGGTTGAAAATGGGAAATAGATTCACAGAAAATGAAAAGGAAATGTGTGAAACATTAAACGAAAAGTTCCAAAGTGTGTTTGTACAGAATGAAATCTTCAGGGAACCAGACACAATAAGAATTTCAGAGAACAACATAGAGTACATAGAGGTGTCTAGAGACGAAGTGGAAAAAATGCTCAAGGAGCTAAATAAGAACAAAGCCGTTGGTCCAAATGGAGTTTCACCATGGGTTCTGAGAGAATGTGCACCTGAGCTCAGCATTCCACTTCAACTGATTTTTCTGGCATCCCTGTTTACAGGAGTTGTAGCTGATGTGTGGAAAAAGGCTAACATAGTTCCAATCTACAAAAGTGGAAGCAGGGAAGACCCCCCTTAATTATAGACCGGTATCATTGACAAGTGTAATAGTCAAAATATTGGAAAAAATAATTAAAACTAAGTGGGTAGAACACCTGGAGAGAAATGATATAATATCACACAGACAGTATGGTTTTCGATCTGGAAGATCCTGTGTATCGAATTTACTCAGTTTCTATGATCGAGCAACAGAGATATTACAGGAAAGAGATGGTTGGGTTGACTGCATCTATCTGGACCTAAAAAAGGCTTTCGACAGAGTTCCACATAAGAGGTTGTTCTGGAAACTGGAAAATATTGGAGGGGTGACAGGTAAGCTTCTATCATGGATAAAAAAATTCTGACTGATAGAAAAATGAGGGCAGTGATCAGAGGCAATGTATCGGACTGCAGAAATGTCACAAGTGGAGTACCACAGGGTTCAGTTCCTTCACCAGTGATGTTTGTTGTCTACATAAATGAGAACATAGACCTCACACAACATATATATTATGTGAGAAATCTTAAAAGAGTTCTGATAAAGAAAGAGATCTAGGGGTGGTTCTAGATAGAAAACTATCACCTGAGGACCACATAAAGAATATTGTGCGAGGAGCCTATGCCACGCTTTCTAGCTTCAGAATTGCTTTTAAATACATGGATGGCGATATACTAAAAAATTGTTCACGACTTTTGTTAGGCCAAAGCTAGAATATGCAGTGGTTGTGTGGTGCCCATGTCTTAAGAAGCACATCAACAAACTGGAGAAGGTGCAAAGACATGCTACTAAGTGGCTCCCAGAACTCAAGAGCAAGAGCTACGAGGAGAGGTTAGAGGCATTAAATATGCCAAAACTAGAAGACAGAAGAAAAAGAGGTGATATGATCACTACATACAAAATAGTAACAGAAATTGATAAAATCGATAGGGAAGATTTCCCGAGACCTGGAACTTTAAGAACAAGAGGTCATAGATTTAAACTAGCTAAACACAGATGCCGAAGAAATATAAGAAAATTCACTTTAGCAAACAGAGTGGTAGACAGTTGGAACAAGTTAGGTGAGAAGGTGGTAGAGGTCATGACCGTCAGCAGTTTCAAAGCAATATATGACAAAGTGTGCTGGGAAGACGGGACACCACGAGTGTAGCTCTCATCCTGTAACTACACTTAGGCAATTACACTTAGGTAATTACACTTAAGTAGTTACACACACACACACACACACACACACACACACACACACACACACACACACACACACACACACACACACACACAACATCCTATGTTTGTGTGGGAAACACACAAAAAAGTGAAACATCCTATGTTTCCTATCACAGCATAACAGGAACAGGGGCAAGCATGATGGCCAGAGGAAACAGGGGAACAGGGAAAAGTCAAGGTTATGAAATGAAGGAAATGTTTGCCAAGTTTGTGAAGAATATCAAGAGTGAGATGCAGGAAATGAAGAATGAAATAAGCAGCCTGAAAAGAGACCTGGCAGCAGCAAGAGAGGAGAGTAGAGCCTTAAAAAAAACTGTGCTGATGCTGAGACTCAGATAATCATCCAGAGGGAAGGTAGAAATAGTATACTGGATGAGAAGGCCAATATAAAAGCAACATTTGCAGAAATGCTAAAAAAAAATAACTTTGAAGTAATGTCCACAATGATGGAGGTGGCCATGAAAGCAGCCACCTCACAGGAAGCGGCACGCTCCCCTAGCCAGCTGCTGGAAAGAAAATTATCAGTGGTAGCTGTGGGTATTAAAGAGCAGGAGGGCTCCAATAGGACAGAGTGGAAGGATAAGGACAATGCAGCAGTGAATGAAATACTGAAGACACTAGAGATGGAATGGGCCGAGCATAGAATTGAGAAGGTTTTCAGGCTAGGCTGGTACAACAAAGACCGAGATCGTGTGTTAAGGAGGCGTCTGGTTATAAAAATGCAAAAATGAAAACTCATTTAATTTCAATCAAACTTTTTTGACAAGTTCTATATGAAAAGTGTTTCATCTGGTCCAAGTTTCAGCATCGTAGCATAAATAGGAAGAGAGAAAAAAAATATTGAAGTAGTTGTGAAAATTATGCCAAAATGGTCAAAATCGATTATCAATCAAAATGTCAACTGAAATCGTAGCTATGACTATTTGCTATCACAATAGCATATATTAAACAAATATTATAATTAGTTTAATTGAAAAAATAAATTAAGAAAAAAAAAGTATTTTTTTTCTATTTTTTGTGTTTTCATTTTTTTCGGGCGATTTGCATCAAACTTACACACCTGACTGTACGTAGGACTATCTGTTAGGATGCCAATTTTGGAGAAAATTGGTTGATGTCAACCTCAGCCACAGATTTTAGAACCTTAGACTTTATTCATTTCTGTTTTTTTTTTTTTTTCAATTGACACAAACGTTTACAAAACTGATTCATTTTTTATTCAATTTACATGAAACTTGCACAGTATATGTGGGGGGCATGTCTCTACATTGTGGAGTTTACATGTTTCTCTAAGTTCATGTATTGATTTTAAAACAGCAATAAACATGCCATATTTGCAAAAAAAAAATTGGGAACTTTGAACATTTGTATTAGGAAAATTAAAGATGATTTGGAAATTCTATAACTCAAGGTCCTTTATTATATGCTAATGTGTCAGAAAAGTGTCATAGAATAATTATATCTGAAACGTGTGTATTGAAGTGTGGACTTGAAAATGTGTAAAAAACGTTGAAAAAAAAATCTCCCTTTCAATTTACGCTGCAGTACTGAAACTTGAGATGATTTCTGCACTTTTCATATACAACTAGTCAAATAATATTGGTTGACATTGAACAACTTTTACCTGACAAGCAGACGCCCCTCTAAAGATAGTGTTTGCAAACGTGAACACAAAGGAGTGTATTCTAACAAGGAAAAGCCGCTTGCAACATGTGGGAGATTTCAAAATGGTATTTCTCCAGAGGGACATGGCAAGGGAGGAGAGAGCCATGGCGGCAGAAGCAAGGAAGAGGTGCAGGGCGAGAGGGGAAAACCAGGAACTCACAGCTCCCAACACATCATCCCCAGAGGTGAGGGGGGGACCCACAACCAGCTACCCAGTAACACCAGCGGGGAGGGCAACCACACCACCTTCCTCTGCATAGAAAACCCCCCTACCCCATATCCTCCCTGCCCCCATTCAAATTCACAGTCAAATCTCCCTACCCCCACACCTCATTCCCACCCTGCTACCCCTCCCCTCCTCCCACCATGCTCCCTCTCCCCCCTTTTCCTTCCAGTCCTCCCTCCCTCATTCCAAACCCTCTCTATCCCCCCGCCCCTCACCCCCAGTATCCTCTGAGACCCTGTTATCCACCTCACAATTCCTCACACCCATTGAACAGCTTCCCCCACCAGCAGAACACTCACCAAGGAGGCGATTTGAGAAGGGACAGAAGAAAGTGAGCCTCAGGGCAATGTACACGAACATAGATGGAATTACAAGCAAAGCAAATGAGCTTGGAGAATGGGTATTAGAGGAAAACCCAGACATAATAGCACTTACGGAAACAAAGCTAACGAAAACCATAACAAATGCAGTGTTCCCACAGAAATATTATGTTATGAGGAAAGAGAGAGAAGGAAGAGGTCGTGGTGGTGGTGTAGCTCTGCTGGTAAGAAAGGGCTGGGACTTTGAGAAGATGGTTATTCAGGGCTGTTAGGGTTTCAGTGACTATATAGCAGGTACCGTAACAACAGGAGGACAAAAAATTATAGTCGTAGTCATATATAATCCATCACCAAATGACAGAAGACCCAGACAGGAATATGAACAAAAGGGCGTGGAGGAATTTCCAAAATAACAGAACACCATAAAGCAGAGAGAGATACCAGAGAATCAGGAATGATTATGTTAGTGTGAGAAGAAAAGCGGAGAAAAATTATGAAAATGATATAGCAAACAAAGCCAAGACCGAGCCAAAGCTACTCCACAGTCACATCAGGAGGAAAACAACAGTGAAAGAACAGGTAATGAAACTTAGAACAGGCGAGGACAGGTATACAGAGAATGACAACGAGGTGTGTGAAGAACTCAACAAAAAGTTCCAGGAGGTCTTCACAATAGAGCAAGTTGAGGTCACTGTGCTAAGAAAGGGGGCAGTAAACAAGGTAGCCTTGGAAGGGATCAAAATTACGAGAGATGAGGTCAAGAGACACCTGTTGGATCTGGATGTGAGAAAGGCTGTTGGTCCAGATGGGATCTCACCATGGGTATTGAAGGAGTGTGCTGAAGCACTTTGCTTCCCCTTTTCCGTAGCGTATAGTAGGTCACTGTGGACGGGAGACCTACCTGATATGTGGAAGACTGCTAATGTGGTCCCAATATACAGAAAGGATGACAGACAGGAGGCACTGAACTACTGGCCAGTGTCCTTGATTTGTATACCATGCAAGGTGATTGAGAAGATCGTGAGAAAAGCCTAGTAACACATCTAGAGAGAAGGAACTTCGTGACAAATCCCCAACATGGGTTAAGGGAGGGTAAATCTTGCCGGACTGGCTTAATAGAATTCTACGACCTGGTGACGAAGATTAAGCAAAAAAGAGAAGGCTGGGCGGATTGCATATTCTTAGACTGTCGGAAAGCCTTTGACACAATACCCCATAAGAGGCTGGTATATATATGATGGCGAGACAAGCAGGAGTAACTGATAAGGTGTTCCGGTGGATAAG
This sequence comes from Procambarus clarkii, assembly GCF_040958095.1. Classification (NCBI taxonomy): domain Eukaryota; kingdom Metazoa; phylum Arthropoda; class Malacostraca; order Decapoda; family Cambaridae; genus Procambarus; species Procambarus clarkii. Next base: position 5,639,077 of record NC_091230.1, on the reverse strand, counting down.
CGAGTGCCTAAGCAATAGGAAGCAGAGAGTTACAGTAAGGGTGAGACCTCAGATTGGCGAGAAGTCACCAGTGGAGTCGCACAGGGCTCTGTACTCGGTCCTATCTTGTTTCTGATATACGTAAATGATCTCCAGGAGGGTATAGACTCATTCCTTTCAATATTTGTTGACGATGCTAAAATTATGAGAAGGATTAAGACAGAGGAGGACTGCTTAAGGCTTCAAAAACACCTGGACAAGCTGCAGGAATGGTCGAACAAATGGCTGTTAAGAGTTTAACCCAAGCAAATGTAATGTAATGAAGATAGGTGTAGGGAGCAGGAGACCAGATGCAAGGTATCATTTGGGAGATGAAATTCTTCAAGAGTTAGAGAGAGAGAGAGAAAGACCTGGGGGTTGATTTCACGCCAGATCTGTCCCCTGAAGCTCATATCAAAAGGATAACATCAGCGGCATATGCCAGGTTGGCCAACATAAAAACGGCCATTAGAAACTTGTGTAAGGAATCATTCAGAACTTTGAAAACCACATATGTCAGACCAATCCTGGAGTATGCAGCTCCAGCATGGAGTCCATATCTAGTCAAGCATAAGACTAAACTGGAAAAGGTTCAGAGGTTTGCCACTAGAATAGTACCCGAGCTGAGAGGAGAGACTACAGGGATTAAACCTCACGTCCCTGGAAGACAGAAGAGTTAGGTGGGGACATGATCACCACATACATGAATCTAAAAGGAATTGATATGGTAGATAAAGACAGGCTATTTAACATAATTTGCACATGTACTAGGGGACACAGGTGGAAATTGAGTGCCCAAATGAGCAACAGAGGTATTAGAAAGAACTTTTTTAGTGTCACAGTGGTTGACAAATGGAATGCATTAGGAAGTGATGTGGTGGAGGCTGACTCCATACAAAGATTCAAGTGTTGATATGATAGAGCCCAATAGGCTCAAGAACCTGTATATCAGTTGATTGATAGTTGAGATTCCTGACCAAAGAGCCAGAGCTCAACCCCCCTACAAGCACAAATAGGTGAGTATAAATAGCTGAGTATATACACACACACACATACACACACATGCAAGGTGATGGAGAAGATCGTGAGAAAAAAACTGGTAACACATCTAGAGAGAAGGGACTTCGACAAATCGCCAACATATGTTCAAGGAGGGTAAATCTTGCCTTACAGGCTTCATAGAATTGTACGATCAAGTGACAAAGATTAAGCAAGAAAGAGAGGGCTGGGCGGACTGCATTTTCTTGGATTGTCGGAAAGCCTTTGACACAGTACCGCATAAGAGGCTGGTACATAAGCTGGAGAGACAGGCAGGTGTCGCTGGTAAGGTGCTCCAGTGGATAAGGGAGTATCTAAGCAATAGGAAGCAGAGAGTTACGGTGAGGGGTGAGACCTCCGATTGGCGTGAAGTCACCAGTGGAGTCCCACAGGGTTCTGTACTGGGTCCTATCTTGTTTCTGATATATGTAAATGATCTTCCGGAGGGTATCGATTCATTTCTCTCAATGTTTGCGGACGATGCTAAAATTATTAGGAGGATTTAAACAGAGGAGGACTGTTTGAGGCTTCAAGAAGACCTAGAAAAGCTGAAGGAATGGTCGAACAAATGGTTGTTAGAGTTTAACCCAACCAAATGTAATGTAATAAAGATAGGTGTAGGGAGCAGGAGGCCAGATACAAGGTATCATCTGGGAGAGGAAATTCTTCAGGAGTCAGAGAAGGAAAAAGACTTGGGGGTTGATATCACGCCTGACCTGTCTCCTGCAGCACATATCAAGCGGATAACATCAGCGGCATATGCCAGGCTGGCCAACATACGAACAGCATTCAGAAACTTGTGTAAAGAAACATTCAGAACTTTGTATACCACATATGTCAGGCCAATCCTGGAGTATGCAGCCCCAGCATGGAGTTCATATCTAGTCAAGGATAAGACTAAACTGGAAAAGGTTCAAAGGTTTGCCACCAGACTAATACCCGAGCTGAGAGGTATGAGCTACGAGGAGACACTACGGGAATTAAACCTCACTTCGCTGGAAAACAGAAGAGTTAGGGGGGGGACATGATCACCACATTCAAGATTCTGAAGGGAATTGATAGGGTAGATAAAGACAGTCTATTTAACACAATGGGAACACGCACAAGGGGACACAGGTGGAAACTGAGTGCCCAAATGAGCCACAGAGATATTAGAAAGAACTTTTTTAGTGTCAGAGTGGTTGACTGCATTAGGAAGTGATGTGGTGGAGGCTGACTCCATACACAGTTTCAAGTGTAGATATGATAGAGCCCAATAGGCTCAGGAATCTGTACACCTATTGATTGACGGTTGAGAGGCGGGACCAAAGAGCCAGAGCTCAACCCCCGCAAACACAACTAGGTGAGTACACACACACACACAACGCGCCAGTGAATGAAATACTGAAGGCACTAAAGATGGAAGGGGCTGAGCATAGAATCGAGATGGTTTTCAGGCTAGGCTTGTTCAACAAAGACAGAGACCGTGTGTTAAAGATAGTTTTTGCTAACGAGAACAGAAAGGAGATGATTCTGACAAGGAAGAGCCGCCAGCAACATGTGGGAGAATTCAAAAAGTATTCCACCAGAGGGACATGACGAGGGAGGAGCGAGCCATGGCGGCAGAAGCAAGGAAGAGGTGCAGGGCGAGAGGGGAAAACCAGGAAATCACATCTCCCAACACAACATTCCCAGAGGTGAGGGGGGAACCCACAACCAGCCACCCAGTAACACCAGCGGGGAGGGCAGCCCCACCACCCTCCTCTGCATAGAAAACCCCCCTTACCTCAAACACTCCTAGTCCAAAACAAAAGCTCAGCCAAATTTCCCTCCTCCCACTCCCCATTCCCACCCTTCTACCCCTACCCTCCTCCCGCCATGTCCCCACTTCCCCCTTTTCCTTCCTCTCCTCCCTCCCACTTTATCCCCTACCCTCACTGCCCCCCCCCTTCATTTGAACCCCTGCCCTACAACCCAGTAGCCTCTGAGACCCTGTTATCCACCTCACAAATCCTCCCACCCAAGGAACAGCTTCCCCCCCAGCAGAACACTCACCAAGGAGGCGATTTGAGAAGGGACAGAAGAAAGTGAGCCTCAAGGCAATGTACACTAACATAGATGGAATTACAAATACGGCAAATGAACTGGGAGAATGGGTACTAGAAGAAAACCCAAACATAATAGCATTCACAGAAACAAAGCTAACGAAAACCATAACAAATGCAGTGTACCCAAAGGACTATTATATTATGAGGAAAGAGATAGAAGGAAGAGGTGGTGGTGGTGGTGTAGCTCTGCTGGTAAGAAAAGGCTGGGATTTTGAGGAAATGGTTATTCAGGGCTGTGAAGGTTTCAGTGACTATATAACAGGAACCATAACAACTGGAGGACAAAAAATTATAGTCGTAGTCATATACAATAAACCACCAAATGACAGATAACCCAGACAGGAATATGATATAAACAGCATGGCCACCACTAACATAGTAGAGAGACCAGCTTCTTTTGCTAGCAGGAATGGATCTGGACTACTAATCATGGGAGACTTCAACCACGGGAAGTTAGATTGGGAGAACAGAAATCCGCATATAGGATCAGAAACATAGAGAGCTAAGCTGCTCGACGTGGCAACAAGACACTTTCTAAGCCAGCACATCAAGGAACCAACAAAAATGAGAGGAGAAGATGAACCAGCAATGCTCGATATGATATTTATCCTAAATGAGTGGAATATAAGGAAAGTTAAGATGGAAGCACCCTTGGGAATGAGTGATCACAGTGTATTGAACTTTGAGTACCTGGTAGAGCTAGGAATTATCTCCCCCAAAAAAGAACTTGGAAACAAAAGGCTGGCATACCGAAAGGGGAACTATGAGGAGATGAGAAGTTTCCTAAGGGAAATACCTAGGGACACAGACATCAGAGCTAAGTCTGTACAAGGTATGATGGACTATGTCACCCAAAAGTGTCAGGAGGCAGTAAACAGGTTCATTCCCGCCCAAAGGGAAAAATCCGAGTAGCAAAAGAAGAATCCATGGTATAATAGGGCATGTAAGGAAGCAAAGGGACTGAACGCGTGGAGGAACTTCCGGAATAACAGAACACCAGAAAGCAGAGAGAGAGATAACAGAGAACCAGGAAAGAGTATGTTAGGGTGAGAAGACAGGGAAAAATTATGAAAATGATATAACAAACAAAGCCAAGACCGAACCAAAGCTACTCCATAGTCACATCAGGAGGAAAACAACAGTGAAAGAACAGGTAGTGAAACTCAGAACAGGCGAGGACAAGTATACAGAGAATGACAAAGAGGTGTGTGAAGAACTCAACAAGAGGTTCCAAGAGGTCTTTACAATTGAACAAAGTGAGGTCACTATGCTAGGAGAAAGGGAAGTAAACCAGGCGGCCTTGGAAGGGTTCGAAATTACGAGAGAGGAGGTCAAGAGACACCTGCAAGATCTGATGTTAGAAAGGCTGTTGACCAGACCACACACTAGAAGTTGAAGGGACGACGATGTTTCGGTCCGTCCTGGACCATTCTCAAGTCGATTGGGATTAGGAGGTAGGGACAGGCAATAAATAGGCAAGAGAGAGCTGAGGAGGAAAGTATGGTGTAGGGGATAGTAGTAATAATGAGAAATGCAGAAGGCCTATTGGCCCATACAAGGCAACTCCTATTGTAACAACCGAAGGAGATAGTAATAGGAATAAGAAGAGGATAGCAAGGGAGCGTAGGAGAAGACCATGAACAGAAAAAGGGAGAAGAGAGAAAGAAAGGGAAAGAGAAAGAAAGATAAATGGAAGGGGTAAGCTTATGTTAAGTCACGTTTGTTAGAAAGATTAGAGCATTTGAGTATATACTGTGAAAGGTCTGGTGTGTGGTCTGGTCAACTTACTTCAGCCACGTTATTGTGACTCATCGCCTGCAAAGGCTGTTGGTCCAGACGGGATCTCACCATGGGTACTGAAAGAGTGTGCTGAGGCACTTTGCTTACCACTCTCCATAGTGTATAGTAGGTCACTGGAGACGGGAGACCTACCAGAAATATGGAAGACGGCGAATTTGGTTCCATTATACAAAGAGGGTGACAGGCAAGAGGCACTGAACTACAGACCAGTGTCCTTGACTTGTATACCATGCAAGGTTATGGAGAAGATGGTGAGAAAAAAACTGGTATCACATCTGGAGAGAAGGGACTTCGTGACAAATCGCCAACATGGGTTCAGGGAGGGTAAATCTTGACTGTCTGGCATAATAGAATTCTATGGCCAGTTGACAAAGATTAAGAAAGAAAGAAAGAGAAGGCTGGGTGGATTGCATTTTCTTGAATTGTCGGAAAGCCTTTGACACAGTACCGCATAAGAGGCTGGTACATAAGCTGGAGAGACAGGCAGGTGTAGTTTGTAAGGTGCTCCAGTGGATCCGGTCCCCCTAAGCAATATGAAGCAGAGTTACGGTGAAAGGGTGAGACCTCAGATTGGCGTGAAGTCACCAGTGGAGTCACACAGGGCTCTGCACTCGGTCCGATCTTGTTTCTGATATATGTAAATGATTTCTCGGAGGGTATAGATTCATTTCTCTCAATGTTTGCTGACGATGCCAAAATTCTGAGAAGAATTAAGCCAGAGGAGGACTGCATCAGCCTTTAAGAAGACCTGGGCAAGCTGAAGGAATAGTCAAACAAATGGTTGTTAGAGTTTAACCCAACCAAATGTAATGTAATGAAGATAGTTGTAGGAAGCAGGAGGCCAGAAACTAGGTATCATCTGGGAGATGAAATTCTTCAAGAGTCAGAGAGAGAAAAAGACTTGGGGGTTGACATCATGCCAGACCTGTCCCCTGCAGCCCATTTCAAGAGGATAACCTCAGCGGCATATGCCAGGTTGGCCAACATAAGAACGGAGTTCAGAAACCTACGGAGGAATCATTCAGAACTTTGTATACCACATATGTCAGGCCAATCCTGGAGTATGCAGCCCCAGCGTGGAGTCCATATCTAGTCAAGGATAAGACTAAACTGGAAAAGGTTCAAAGGTTTGTCACCAGTCTAATACCCGAACTGAGAGGTATGAGCTGTGAGGAGAGACTATAGGACTTAAACCTCACTTAGCTGGAAGACAGAAGAGTTAGGGGGGACATGATCACCACATTCAAGATTCTCAAGGGAATTGATAGGGTAGATAAAGACAGGCTATTTAACACAAGGGGCACACACACCAGGGGACACAGGTGAGAACGAGTGCCTAAATGAGCCACAGAGATATTTGAAAGAACTTTTTTTAGTGGCAAAGTGGTTGACAAATGGAATGCATTAGGCAGTGATTGGTGGAGGCTGACTCCATACACAGTTTGAAGTGTAGATATGATAAAGCACAATAGGCTCGGGAACGTGTACACCTGTTGATTGACGCTTGAGAGGTGGCATCAAAGAGCCAGAGTTCAACCCTCATAAGCACAATTAGGTGGGTGAGTACACACACACGCTTAGTCCGCCGGTGGCTGTGTGGATAGCATGCTGGACACGTAATCCTGTGGCCCGGGTTTGATTCCCGGCGCAATCGAGAAACAAAAATGGGCAGAGTCTCTTTCACCCTGATGCCCCCTGTTTGTTAACAGTAAATAGGTACCTGGAAGTTTACCAGCTGTTACGGGCTGGTTCCATGTGGGTGTGTTTGGGTGAAAAAAAATTAGTAGTTGTTAACTGTTGATCGATTGACAATGGAGAGGCGGGCCGAAAGAGCAGAACTCATCCCCTGCAAACACAACTAGGTGAAAGCATACACACACACACACACACACACACAAACCCGCCTCCCTCCTCTGCATAGAAACCCCCCCTACCCCAAACCCTCCCTGCCCCCACTCAAATGTTCAGCCAAATCTCCCTCCCCCCACACCCAATCCCCACCCTTCTACCCCTCCCCTCCTCCCGAGTCCTCCCTCCCCCCTTTCCTTCCCGTCCTCCCTCCCCTTTCACCCCATACCCTCCCTGTCCCTCCCCCTTCACTGGATCCTCCGCCCCACATCCCAGTATCCTCTGAGACCCTGTTATCCACCTCACAGGTCCTCACACCCATGGAAAAGCCTCCCCCACCAGCAGAACACTCACCAAGGAGGCGATTTGAGAAGGGACAGAAGAAAGTGAGCCTCAAAGCGATGTACACTAACATAGATGGAATTACAAATAAAGCAAATGAGCTTGGAGAACTGGTACTAGAGGAAAACCGAGACATAATAGCCCTCACAGAAACAAAGATCACGAAAACGATAACAAATGCAGTGTTCCCACAGGACTATTATGTTATGAGGAAAGAGAGGGAAGAAAGAGGTGGGGGTGGTGTAGCTCTGCTGGTAAGAAAAGGCTGGGATTTTGAGGAGATGGATATTCAGGGCTGTGAAGGTTTCAGTGACTACATAGCAGGTACTGTAACAAATGGAGGGAAAAAAATTATATTCGCTGTCATATATAATCCACCACCAAATGACAGAAGACCTAGACAGGAATATGATAGAAACAACATGGCCACCATTAACATAATAGAAAGAGCAGCTTCTGTTGCTAGCAGGAATGGATCTGGACTACTAATTATGGGAGACTTCAACCATGGGAAGATAGATTGGAAGAACAGAGACCCACATGGAGGACCAGAAACATGGAGAGCTAAGCTGCTGGACGTAGCAACAAGAAACTTTCTAAGCCAGCACACCAAAGAACCAACAAGAATGAGAGGAGAAGATGAACCAGCAATGCTTGATTTGATATTTACCCTAAATGAATGGGATATAAGGGAAGTTAAGATGGAAGCGCCCTTGGGAATGAGTGACCACAATGTATTGAACTTTGAGTACCTGGTAGAGCTAGGACTTATCTCCCCCCAAAAAGAACTAGGAATCAAAAGGCTGGCATACCGAAAGGGGAATTATGAACAGATGAGAAGTTTCCTAAGTGAAATACCTTGGGACACAGACCTCAGAGACAAGTCTGTACAGGGTATGATGGACTATGTTACCCAAAAGTGTCAGGAGGCAGTAAACAGGTTCATCCCGGCCCAAAGGGAAAAATCCGAGAAGCAACAGAAGAATCCATGGTATAATAAGGCATGTATGGAAGCGAAGAAACTGAACAAAAAGGCGTGGAGGAACTTCCGGAATAACAGAACACCAGAAAGCAGAGAGAGATACCAGAGAACCAGGAATGAGTACGTCAGGGTGAGAAGAGAAGCAAAGAAAAATTTTGAAAATGATATAGCAAACAAAGCCAAGACCGAACCAAAGCTAATCCACAGTCACATCAGAAGGAAAACAACAGTGAAAGAACAGGTATTGAAACTTAGAACAGGCGAGGACAGGTATACAGAGAATGACAGAGAGGTGTGTGAGGAACTCAACAAGAGGTTCCAGGAGGTCTTCACAATAGAACAGGGTGAGGTCACTGTGCTAGGAGAAAGGGAGATAAACCAGGCGGCCTTGGAGGAGTTCGAAATTACGAGAGAGGAGGTCAAGAGACACCTGCTGGATCTGGATGTTAGAAAGGCTGTTGGTCCAGATGGGATCTCACCATGGGTACTGAAAGAGTGTGCAGAGGCACTTTGCTTGCCACTCTCCATAGTGTATAGTAAGTCACTAGAGATGGGAGACCTACCAGAAATATGGAAGACGGCTAACGTGGTCCCAATATACAAAAAGGGCGACAGACAAGAGGCACTGAACTACAGGCCAGTGTCCTTGACTTGTATACCATGCAAGGTTATGGAGAAGATCGTGAGAAAAATCCTAGTAACACATCTGTAGAGAAGGGACATCGTGACAAATCGCCAACATGGGTTCAGAGAGGGTAAATCTTGACTGTCTGGCTTAATAGAATTCTATGGCCAGGTGACAAAGATTAAGAAAGAAAGAAAGAGAAGGCTGGGTGGACTGCATTTTCTTGAATTGTCGGAAAGCCTTTGCCACAGTACCGCATAAGAGGCTGGTACATAAGCTGGAGAGACAGGCAGGTGTAGCTTGTAAGGTGCTCCAGTGGATCCGGTCCCCCTAAGCAATATGAAGCAGAGTTACGGTGAAAGGGTGAGACCTCAGATTGGCGTGAAGTCACCAGTGGAATCACACAGGGCTCTGCACTCGGTCCGATCTTGTTTCTGATATATGTAAATGATTTCTCGGAGGGTATAGATTCATTTCTCTCAATGTTTGCTGACGATGCCAAAATTCTGAGAAGAATTAAGCCAGAGGAGGACTGCATCAGCCTTTAAGAAGACCTGGGCAAGCTGAAGGAATAGTCAAACAAATGGTTGTTAGAGTTTAACCCAACCAAATGTAATGTAATGAAGATAGTTGTAGGAAGCAGGAGGCCAGAAACTAGGTATCATCTGGGAGATGAAATTCTTCAAGAGTCAGAGAGAGAAAAAGACTTGGGGGTTGACATCATGCCAGACCTGTCCCCTGCAGCCCATTTCAAGAGGATAACCTCAGCGGCATATGCCAGGTTGGCCAACATAAGAACGGAGTTCAGAAACCTACGGAGGAATCATTCAGAACTTTGTATACCACATATGTCAGGCCAATCCTGGAGTATGCAGCCCCAGCGTGGAGTCCATATCTAGTCAAGGATAAGACTAAACTGGAAAAGGTTCAAAGGTTTGTCACCAGTCTAATACCCGAACTGAGAGGTATGAGCTGTGAGGAGAGACTATAGGACTTAAACCTCACTTAGCTGGAAGACAGAAGAGTTAGGGGGGACATGATCACCACATTCAAGATTCTCAAGGGAATTGATAGGGTAGATAAAGACAGGCTATTTAACACAAGGTGCACACACACCAGGGGACACAGGTGAAAACGAGTGCCTAAATGAGCCAAAGAGATATTTGAAAGAACTTTTTTTAGTGGCAAAGTGGTTGACAAATGGAATGCATTAGGCAGTGATTGGTGGAGGCTGACTCCATACACAGTTTGAAGTGTAGACATGATTAAGCACAATAGGCTCGGGAACCTGTACACCTGTTGATTGACGCTTGAGAGGTGGCATCAAAGAGCCAGAGTTCAACCCTCGTAAGCACAATTAGGTGGGTGAGTACACACACACGCTTAGTCCGCCGGTGGCTGTGTGGATAGCACGCTGGACACGTAATCCTGTGGCCTGGGTTTGATTCCCGGCGCGATCGAGAAACAAAAATGGGCAGAGTCTCTTTCACCCTGATGCCCCTGTTTGTTAACAGTAAATAGGTACCTGGGAGTTTACCAGCTGTTACGGGCTGGTTTCTTGTGGGTGTGTGTGGGTGAAAAAAAATTAATAGTTGTTAACTGTTGATCGATTGACAATGGAGAGGCGGGCCGAAAGAGCAGAACTCATCCCCTGCAAACACAACTAGGTGAAAGCATACACACACACACACACACACACACACACACACACACACACACACACACAAACCCGCCTCCCTCCTCTGCATAGAAACCCCCCCTACCCCAAACCCTCCCTGCCCCCACTCAAATGTTCAGCCAAATCTCCCTCCCCCCACACCCAATCCCCACCCTTCTACCCCTCCCCTCCTCCCGAGTCCTCCCTCCCCCCCTTTCCTTCCCGTCCTCCCTCCCCTTTCACCCCATACCCTCCCTGTCCCTCCCCCTTCACTGGATCCCCCGCCCCACATCCCAGTATCCTCTGAGACCCTGTTATCCACCTCACAGGTCCTCACACCCATGGAACAGCCTCCCCCACCAGCAGAACACTCACCAAGGAGGCGATTTGAGAAGGGACAGAAGAAAGTGAGCCTCAAAGCGATGTACACTAACATAGATGGAATTACAAATAAAGCAAATGAGCTTGGAGAACTGGTACTAGAGGAAAACCGAGACATAATAGCCCTCACAGAAACAAAGATCACGAAAACGATAACAAATGCAGTGTTCCCACAGGACTATTATGTTATGAGGAAAGAGAGGGAAGAAAGAGGTGGGGGTGGTGTAGCTCTGCTGGTAAGAAAAGGCTGGGATTTTGAGGAGATGGATATTCAGGGCTGTGAAGGTTTCAGTGACTACATAGCAGGTACTGTAACAAATGGAGGGAAAAAAATTATAGTCGCAGTCATATATAATCCACCACCAAATGACAGAAGACCTAGACAGGAATATGATAGAAACAACATGGCCACCATTAACATAATAGAAAGAGCAGCTTCTGTTGCTAGCAGGAATGGATCTGGACTACTAATTATGGGAGACTTCAACCATGGGAAGATAGATTGGAAGAACAGAGACCCACATGAAGGACCAGAAACATGGAGAGCTAAGCTGCTGGACGTGGCAACAAGAAACTTTCTAAGCCAGCACACCAAAGAACCAACAAGAATGAGAGGAGAAGATGAACCAGCAATGCTTGATTTGATATTTACCCTAAATGAATGGGATATAAGGGAAGTTAAGATGGAAGCGCCCTTGGGAATGAGTGACCACAATGTATTGAACTTTGAGTACCTGGTAGAGCTAGGACTTATCTCCCCCCAAAAAGAACTAGGAATCAAAAGGCTGGCATACCGAAAGGGGAATTATGAACAGATGAGAAGTTTCCTAAGTGAAATACCTTGGGACACAGACCTCAGAGACAATTAAGTCTGTACAGGGTATGATGGACTATGTTACCCAAAAGTGTCAGGAGGCAGTAAACAGGTTCATCCCGGCCCAAAGGGAAAAATCCGAGAAGCAACAGAAGAATCCATGGTATAATAGGGCATCTATGGAAGCGAAGAAACTGAACAAAAAGGCGTGGAGGAACTTCCGGAATAACAGAACACCAGAAAGCAGAGAGAGATACCAGAGAACCAGGAATGAGTACGTCAGGGTGAGAAGAGAAGCAAAGAAAAATTTTGAAAATGATATAGCAAACAAAGCCAAGACCGAACCAAAGCTACTCCACAGTCACATCAGAAGGAAAACAACAGTGAAAGAATAGGTATTGAAACTTAGAACAGGCGAGGACAGGTATACAGAGAATGACAGAGAGGTGTGTGAGGAACTCAACAAGAGGTTCCAGGAGGTCTTCACAATAGAACAGGGTGAGGTCACTGTGCTAGGAGAAAGGGAGATAAACCAGGCGGCCTTGGAGGAGTTCGAAATTACGAGAGAGGAGGTCAAGAGACACCTGCTGGATCTGGATGTTAGAAAGGCTGTTGGTCCAGATGGGATCTCACCATGGGTACTGAAAGAGTGTGCAGAGGCACTTTGCTTGCCACTCTCCATAGTGTATAGTAAGTCACTAGAGACGGGAGACCTACCAGAAATATGGAAGACGGCGAATGTGGTCCCAATATACAAAAAGGGCGACAGACAAGAGGCACTGAACTACAGGCCAGTGTCCTTGACTTGTATACCATGCAAGGTGATGGAGAAGATCGTGAGAAAAAACCTGGTAACACATCTGGAGAGAAGGGACTTCATGACAAATCGCCAACATGGGTTCAGGGAGGGTAAATCTTGCCTTACAGGCTTGATAGAATTCTATGATCAGGTGACACAGATTAAGCAAGAAAGAGAGGGCTGGGCGGACTGCATTTGCTTGGATTGTCGGAAAGCCTTTGACACAGTACCGCATAAGAGGCTGATACATAAGCTGGAGAGACAGGCAGGTGTAGCTGGTAAGGTGCTCCAGTGGATAAGGGAGTATCTAAGCAATAGGAAGCAGAGAGTTACGGTGAGGGGTGAGACCTCCGATTGGCGTGAAGTCACCTTTGGAGTCCCACAGGGCTCTGTACTCGGTCCTATCTTCTTTCTGATATATGTAAATGATCTCCCGGAGGGTATCGATTCATTTCTCTCAATGTTTGCGGACGATGCTAAAATTATGAGAAGGATTAAAACAGAAGAGGACTGTTTGAGGCTTCAAGAAGACCTAGACAAGCTGAAGGAATGGTCGAACAAATGGTTGTTAGAGTTTAACCCAACCAAATGTAATGTAATGAAGATAGGTGTAGGGAGCAGGAGGCCAGATACAAGGTATCATCTGGGAGAGGAAATTCTTCAGGAGTCAGAGAAGGAAAAAGACTTGGGGGTTGATATCACGCCAGACCTGTCTAATGCAGCACATATCAAGCGGATAACATCAGCGGCATATGCCAGGCTGGCCAACATACGAACGGCATTCAGAAACTTGTGTAAAGATTCATTCAGAACATTGTATACCACATATGTCAGGCCAATCCTGGAGTATGAAGCCCCAGCATGGAGTCCATATCTAGTCAAGGATTTTACTAAACTGGAAAAGGTTCAAAGGTTTGCCACCAGACTAGTACCCGAGCTGAGAGGTATGAGCTACGAGGAGAGACTACGGGAATTAAACCTCACTTTGCTGGAAGACAGAAGAGTTAAGGGGGACATGATCACCACATTCAAGATTCTGAAGGGAATTGATAGGGTGGATAAAGACAGTCTATTTAACACAAGGGGAACACGCACAAGGGGACACAGGTGGAAACTGAGTGCCCAAATGAGCCACAGAGATATTAGAAGGAACTTTTTTAGTGTCAGAGTGGTTGACAAATGGAATGCATTAGGAAGTGATGTGGTGGAGGCTGACTCCATACACAGTTTCAAGTGTAGATATGATAGAGCCCGATAGGCTCAGGAATCTGTACACCTGTTGATTGACGGTTGAGAGGCTGGACCAAAGAGCCAGAGCTCAATCCCCGCAAACACAACTAGGTGAGTACACACACACACACACACACACACACACACACACACACACACACACACACACACACACACACACACACACACACACACACACACACACACACACACACACACACATACACACACACACACACACTCACAAACACACACAAAGTACTAATCTGTACTTTGTAGGTAGTAAGCCGTCGCTGGTGAGAGACAGATGTTAGTGAGGTCTGCGGAGATTCGTCAAATACTCAGGACACTGAAGGAGTATAGAGGCATAGTTCATAGTATTAGAGAGTAGTAGCCTCTCGAAGTGTGTAGCAAGCAGGGTGCAACATAACATAGGAATATCACAACGAATCGAGCAAAGAAACCAAAGTGGAGCTATTGGCATCACCGGTACATATACAGTGTGGAGAACCGCGTGGAGCGACCTGACCTGACGTCCAGTGTGGGAACACCCGCCGTGGAACTGTCTGGTTGTGCTTGTTGGGTGGTGACTGGTAAGTGTCTCGCTCTCTGAAGCCTTCAACTAGTGTGCAAGGTTTATATAATTTCATATAGTAGTCACATATAATGCATTTCATTCGATAATAGAATAGTAATCTTGATAGATTGATAGAGAACGAGTCAGTAACTCACTGTGAGCTTAAGTTGGGACCTGAATTGTACTGTGTGTGAAGGGATTAGCAAGTCAGGGTAACACCGTCCCCCCTTCCCCCAACACGTCAACTGGACACCATAGATGGAGTAAAATACAATCTCCCTCTTCCCCTCTACACCCCTCTCTTCCTCTCTCTCTCTCTCTCTCTCCCTCTCTCTCTCTCTCTCTCTTTCTCTCTCTTTCTCTCTCTCTCTTTCTCTCTCTCTCTCTCTCTCTGCCCCCCTGCCTAACTCTATCAAAACTTATCAGGGAAAGGAACAAAATGGCAGGAGGACGCAACAGGGACACAGGGAATAGTCAAAGTGACCAAATGAAGGAAAGGTTAGCCCAAGTTTTCCAGGAATTCAGTAGGGAGATGCATGATATGAGGATTACAATTAATAACAACCTGCAAAGTGAGCTGACATCAGCAAGGGAGGAGATCAAATCCCTCACAGAGAAAAATAAAGAGGCTGAGCATCAGATTATCATCCAAAGGGAAGATGGATATGTTGCATTGGAAGAAAATGTCTCTGTACCTGAAACATTTGCGGAAATACTGAGAAAGAGCTCAAAAGCAATGGACACAGTGAGGGAGGTAGCCATACAAGCAGCTACCTCACAGGAAGCAGCAAGGTGCACCAGTCAGCTGCTGGAAAGAAAAAGATTAGTGGTAGTTGTTGGCATCAAAGAGCAGGAAGGATCCAATAGGCAGGAATGGAATAGCAAGGACAGAGAGGCAGTACATGGGATACTGAAGGGGTTACAGGTGGAAGGGGCTGAACAAAACATTGTAAAGGTTTTCAGGTTGGGCTGGTACAACAAGGACAGAAACCGACTGGTAAAGGTAGTGTTTGCAAATAAGACCACGAAGGATGTTATTCTGGAAAGGAAGAGTCATCTGCAGTATGTGGAGGAATACAAAAATGTATTCCTGCAGAGGGACAGGAGGAGAGAGCCAGGGCAGCAGAGGTAAGGAGAAAGCGCAGGAAGAGAGGAGTAAGTCAGGAAATGACAGCCCCAACGCAACAGTCCCAGAGACAAGAGGGGGAACCCACAACCAGCATCCCAGCAACACACGTGGGGAGGTCAACACCACCAACCCCCCTCTGCATAGAAACCCCTACCTTCCCTTCCCCTCACCCTACCCACCCCCACTCAAATACTCACCCAACCCTCCCATCCCCCCACCCCATTCCGACCATGTCACCCCTCCCCCATTCCCACCATGTCCCCCCCTTTCCACCTTTCCCCACCTGTTCCCCCTCCCCCTTCATCCCATACCCTCCCTATCCATCCACCCCCTTCACCCCCGAATCTTCCATGTCCCCCCCTATCTCCTTACCCCATACCCTACCTGTTCCCCTTTCCTTGAACCCCCCCCCCCCCAAGAAAAAAAAATCCTCTGAGACCCTACAAACCACCTCAGATCTTCTCGCCCAGGGAACAGCTCTCCCCCACCAACAGAATGCTCACCAAGAAGGGGACAGGAAAATGAACAGAAGAAAGTGAGCTTCAAGGCAATTTACACTAACAGAGATGAGATTACAAATAAAACGAGTGAACTCGGAAAATGGGCTAGAAGAAAACCTAGACATAATAGCACTCACAGAAACAAAGTTAACGAAAACAATAAAAAATGCAGTGTTTCCACAGGACTATTGTGTAATGAGGAAAGAGAGAGAAGGGAGAGAAAGGAGAGGAGGAGGTGGTGTAGCTTTGCTGATAAGAAAAGGTTGGAGTTTGAAGAGATGGTTAATCAAAGCTGTGAAGGTTTCAGTGACTACATATTAGGCACCATAACAACTGAAGGACATAAAATTATAGTAGTAGTCATATATAACCCCCCACCGAACCACAGAAGACCCTGACAGGAATATGATAGAAACAACACGACCACCATCAATATAATAGAGAGAGCAGCTTCTGTGG
This sequence comes from Procambarus clarkii, assembly GCF_040958095.1. Lineage (NCBI taxonomy): Eukaryota > Metazoa > Arthropoda > Malacostraca > Decapoda > Cambaridae > Procambarus > Procambarus clarkii. The sequence continues at coordinate 5,622,791 of NC_091230.1, read as the reverse complement.
CTAGCAGGAACGGATACAGACTACTAATCATGGGAGACTTCAACCATGGGAAGATAGATTGGGGGAACAGAGACCCACATGGAGGACCGGACACATGGAGAGCTAAGCTGCTGGATGTGGCAACAAGAAAATTTTTAAGTCAACACGTCAAGGGACCGACAAGAAAGAGAGGAGAAGATGAACCAGCTTTGCTTGATCTGATATTTACCCAAAATGAGTCGGATATATGAGAAGTTAAGTTGGAAGCCCCCTTGGGAATGAGTGATCATAGTGAATTGATCTCTGAGTACCTGGTTGAGCTAGGAATTATCTCCAAAAAAAAAGAACTGGGAAACAAAGGGCTGGCATACCGAAAGGGAAACTATGAGGAGATGAATAAATTCCTAAGGGATATACCATGGGACACAGAACTCAGAACTAAGTCCGTACAAGACATGATGCACAATGTCACCCAAAAGTGTCAGGAGGCGGTAAACAGGTTTTACCTGGCTCGACAGGAAAAAAACGAGAAGCAAAAGAAGAATCCGTGGTTTAATAAGGAATGTATGAAAGCAAAGAAGCTGAATTAAAAGGGCGTGGAGGAACTGCCGTAATAACAGAATACCAGAAAGTAGAGAGAGATACCAGAGAACCAGGAATGAGTATGTTAGTGTGAGAAGAGCAGCTTAGAAAATGTATGCAAATTATATAGCAAATAAAGCCAAGACCGACCCAAAGCTACTACACAGTCACATCAGGAGGAAAACGGCAGTGAAGGAACAGGTGAAACTTTGAACGGGTGAGGACAGATACACAGATAATAACAAAGAAGTGTGAGAAGAACTCAACAAGAAGTTCCAAGGGGTCTTTACAACAGAACAAGGAGAGGTCACGGCGCTAGGAGAGGTGGCAGCAAACCAGGCGACCTTGGAAGGATTCGAAATTACAAGAGATGAGGTCAAGAGGCACTTATTAGAGCTGGACGTGAGAAACGTTGTTGGGCCGGACGGAATCTCACCATGGGACTTGAAAGAGTGTGCAGGAGCACTTTGTTTGCCACTCTCCATAGTGTATAGTAGGTCACTGGAAACGGGAGACCTACCAGAAATATGGAAGACTGCTAATGTAGTCCCAATATACAAAAAGGGTGACAGACAAGAGGCACTGAACTACAGGCCAGTGTCCTTAACTTGTATACCTGGCAAGGTTGATGGAGAAGATCGTGAGAAAAACCTAGTAACACATCTGGAGAGAAGGGACAACGTGACAACCCATCAACATAGGTTCAGGGAGGGTAAATCTTGCCTTACAGGCTTGATAGAATTCTACAATCAGGTGACAAAGATTAAGCAAGAAAGAGAAGGACGGGCGGACTGCATTTTTTTAGACTGTTGAAAAGCCTTTGACACAGTATCCCATAAAAAGGCTGATGCATAAGCGGGAGAAACAGGCAGGAGTAACTAGTAGGACGCTCCTGTGGATAAAGGAGTACCTAAGCAATTCAAAGGTTTGCCATCAGACAAGTACCCGAACTGAGTGGTATGAGCTACGAGGAGAGACTACGGGAATCAAATCTCACGTCACTGGGAGACAGATGAGTTAGAGGGTACATAATCACCACATACATGATTCTCAAAGGAATTAATAGAGTAGATAAAGACAGACTTTTTAACACAAGGGGCACACGCACTAGGAGACTCAGGTGGAAATTGAGTGCCCAAATGAGCCATAGAGACGTTAGAAATATTTTTTTCAGTGTCAGAGTAGTAGACAAATGAAAGGCAGTGATGTGGTGAAGGCTGACTCCGTACACAAGTTAAAGTGTAAATATGATAGAGCCCAGTAGGCTCAGAAACCTGTACATTAGTTGATTGACCATTGGGAGGCGGGACCAAAGAGCCAGAGCTCAACCCCCGCAGGTACAACTAGGTAAGTACAACTAGGTATATTGTACGCAGGTAAGTACACACCTGCGCCTGTGGCTGAGTAGTCAGCGCTCGGGATTCGTAGTCCTAGGGACCGAGGATCGATCCCCGGCGAAGGCGGAAACAAATGAGCAGAACTTCTTTCATCCTGATACCCCTTTTCTCCTAGCAAGAAATAGGTACTCGGGAGTTAGATTGCTGTTACGGGCTGCTTCCTGTGTGTGGGTGTGTGTGAAAAAAAATTATTGATTAACAGTTTAGAGGCGGGTGAAAAGAGCCAGGGCTCAACCCTGGAAGCACAACTAGGTAAATGGAACTATGTAAATAAACACACACACACACACAAAGTCAAAACTGAATTAGATAAAATACCAGACCCATACATGTCGAGCAGTCACAAACATTCAACCACGCCAAACACACAAGAACTAACCCACAATGAAAACAGCGAAGCGCCGCTACACAAACACGTCAACAAATACATAACACGTATTTTCATTCCGCCATTACCTGCCACTTCGTCACCTCGGAACAAATCAATCAACAGAACCACCCACTAAAGGGCGGACGCGAGCGCTCGTGACGCAACAATTAAGAGCTTCAAAGCTGAGCAGCGGCATACAAATCACCTCCGCCGGCGGGCGGCCGGACCCACCGCCTGCTGATATGTAAATTATAAATTGATTTGGAGCGCAGGAATTACAGAGACGACTCTTACGCTTCAGCCAGCACCATGTTGTCTGTATCAAACCTCTCGGTGCCAGCACTGCTAGTAGTACCAGAACTACTAGTAATACCAGCACTGCTAGTAATACCAGCACTACTAGTAATACCAGCACTACTAGTAGTACCAGCACTGCTAGTAGTACCAGCACTACTAGTAATACCAGCACTACTAGTAATACCAGCACTACTAGCAGTACCAGCACTGGTAGTAGTACCAGCACTACTAGTAATACCAGCACTACTAGTAATACCAGCACTACTAGTAATACCAGCACTACTAGTAGTACCAGCACTGGTAGTAGTACCAGCACTAATAGTAATACCAGCACTACTAGTAGTACCAGCACTGGTAGTAGTACCAGCACTACTAACAGTACCAGCACTACCAGCAGTACCAGCACCAATAGCAGTACCAGCACTACAGGCAGTATTAGCACTACTGGTAGAACCAGCATTACTGGCAATACCAGCACTACTGGTAATACCAGCACTACTGGTAGTACCAGCACTACTGGTAGTACCAGCACTACTGGCAGTACCAGTGCTACTTGTAGTAGCACTACTAGAAGTAGCAGCACTACTTGTAGTACCAGCACTACCAGTAGTACCAGCACTACTAGTAGTACCAGCACTACTAACAGTACCAGCACGAATAGTAGTACCAGAACTACTGGCAGTACAGCACTACTTGTAGTGCCAACACTACTAGTAGTACCAGCACAACTTGTAGTACTTGCACTACTTGTAGTACCAGCACTACTTACAGTACCAGCATTACTAGTAGTACCAACGCTACTAGTAGTACCAGCACTACTAGCAGTACCAACACTACTAGCAGTACCAGCACTACCAGCAGTACCAGCTCTATTAGTAGTACCAGCAATACTTGCAATACCAGCATTACTAGTAATACCAGCACTACTAGTAGTACCAGCACTACTAGTAGTACCAGCACTGCTAATAGTATCAGCACTACTAACAGTACCAGCACTGCCAGCAGTACCAGCACTACTAGTATTACCAGCACTACTAGTAGTACCAGCACTAGTAGCAGTACCAGCACTACTGGTAGTGTCAGCACTACTGGTAGAACCAGCACTACTTGTAGTACCAGCACTACTGGTAGTACCAGCATTACTGGCAGTATCATCACTACTGGTAGTACCAGCACTACTGGTAGTACCAGCACTACTAGTAGTACCAGCACTACTTGTAGTACCAGCACTACTGGTAGTACCACTATTACTGGCAGTACCAGCACTACTTGCAGTACCAGCACTACTAGCAGTACCAGCACTAATAGGAGTAGTACCAGGACCTTTGGCAGTACAGCACTACTTGTAGTACCAGCACTACTAGCAGTACCATCAATACTATCAGTACCAGCACTATTATTAGTATCAACACTATTAGCAGTACCAGTAATACTATCAGTACAAGCACTACTATTAATACCAGCACTACTATCAATACCATTACTACTAGTAGTACCAGCACTACCTGTAGTACCAGCACTACTGGTAGTACCAGCACTACTAGTAGTACCAGCACTACTTGTAGTACCAGCATTACTGGTAGTACCAGCATTACTGGCAGTACCAGCACTACTAATAGTACTAGCACTACTTGTAGTACCAGCACTACTGGTAGTAACAGCCCTACTGGTAGTACAAGCACTACTTGTAGTACCTGCACTAGTAGTAGTACCAGCACTACTGGTAGTACCAGCATTACTGGCAGTACCAGCACTACTTGTATTACTAGCACTACTGGTAGTACCAGCACTACTGTCAGTACAGCACTACTTGTAATTCCAGCACTACTAGTAGTACCAGCACTACTTGTAGTACCAGTACTCCTTGTAGTACTAGCACTACTGGCAGTAACAGCACTACTAGTAGTACTAGCACTACTAATAGTACCAGCACTACTTGTAGTACCAGCACTACTAGCAGTACTAGCACTACTAATAGCACCAACCCTACTAGCAGTATCAGCACTACTTGCAGTACCAGCACAACTAGCAGTACCAGCACTACCAGCAGTACCAGCACTACTAACAGTACCAGCAGAACTAGCAGTACCAGCACCACCAGCAGTACCAGCACTACTAGCAGCACCAGCACTACTGCTAGAACCTGCATTACTGGCACTATCAGGACTACTGGTAGTACCAGCACTACTAGTAGTACCAGCACTACTGGCAATACCAGCGCTACTTGTAGTACCAGCACTACTAGTAGTACCAGCACTACTTGTAGTACCAGCACTACCTGTAGTACCAGTACTACTGGTAGTAAAACCATTACTGGCAGTACCAGTACTACTTGTAGTACCAGCGCTACTAGTCGTACCAGCACTACTTGTAGTACCAGCAATACTGACAGTACCAGCACTACTAGAAGATCCAGCACTAGAAGCAGTACCAGCACTACTATCAGTACCAGCACTACTAGCATTACCAGCTCTACTACTAGTACCAGCACTACTCGGAGTACCAGCACTACTAGCAGTACCAGCACTACTAGTAGTACCAGCATTACTAGCAGTACCAGCACTACTAGTAGTACCAACACTACTAACAGTACCAGCAATACTAGTAATACCAGCACTACTAGTAGTACCAGCACTTCAAATAGTACCGGCACTACCAGCACTACCAGCAGTACCAGACCTACCAGCAGTACCAGCACTACTAGTAGTACCAGCACTACTAACAGTACCAGCACTACCAGCAGTACCAGCACTACTAGTAGTACCAGCACTACTAGCAGTACCAGCACTACTAGCAATACTAGCACCAATAGCAGTACCAGCACTACAGGTACTATTAGCACTACTGGGGGAACCAGCATTACTGGCAGTATCAGAACTACTGGTAGTTTCAGCACTGCTGGCAGTACCAGCACTACTGGTAGTACCAGCACTACTGGTAGTATCAGCACTACTGGCAGAACCAGCACTACTAGTAGTACCAGCACTACTTGTAGTACCAGCGCTACTTGTAGTACTAGTATTTCTGGTAGTACCAGCATTACTGGCAGAACCAGCACTACTTGTAGTACCAGCACTACTTGTAGTACCTGTACTACTTGTAGTACCAGCACTACTTGTAGTACCAGCACTACTGCCAGTACCAGCATCAGTAGTAGTACCAGCGCTACTAGTAGTACCAGCACTACTAGCAGTACCAACACTACTAGCAGTACCAGCACTACCAGCAGTACCAGCTCTATTAGTAGTACCAGCAATACTTGCAATACCAGCATTACTAGTAATACCAGCACTACTAGTAGTACCAGCACTAAAAACAGTACCAGCACTGCCAGCAGTACCAGCACTACTAGCAGTACCAGCACTACCAGCAGTACTAGCACTACTATTAGTACCAGCACTGCTAATAGTATCAGCACCACTAACAGTACCAGCACTACTAGTATTACCAGCACTACTAGTAGTACCAGTACTACTAGTACTACCAGCACTACTAGCAGTACAAGCACAACTGGCAGTACCAGCACTACTAGCAGTACCAGCACTACTGGTAGTACCAGCACTACTGGTAGTATCAGCACTACAGGTAGTACCAGCACTACTGGTAGTATCACCATTACTGGTAGTATCAGCACTACAGGTAGTACCAGCACTACTGGCAGTATCATCACTACTGGTAGTACCAGTACTACTGGCAGTACCAGCACTACTTGTAGTACCAGCAATACAAGTAGTACCAGCACTACTTGTAGTACCAGCACTACTGGTAGTACCACCATTACTGGCAGTACCAGCACTACTTGCAGTACCAGCACTACTAGCAGTGCCAGCACTAATAGTAGTAGTACCAGGACTTTTGACAGTACAGCACTACTTGTAGTACCAGCACTACTAGTAGTACCATCAATACTATCAGTACCAGCACTATTATTAGTATCAACACTATTAGCAGTACCAATAATACTATCAGTACCAGCAATACTTGCAATACCAGCATTACTAGTAATACCAGCACTACTAGTAGTACCAGCACTACTAGTAGTACCAGCACTGCTAATAGTATCAGCACTACTAACAGTACCAGCACTGCCAGCAGCACCAGCACTACTAGTATTACCAGCACTACTAGTAGTACCAGCACTAGTAGCAGTACCAGCACTACTGGTAGTGTCAGCACTACTGGTAGAACCAGCACTACTTGTAGTAACAGCACTACTGGTAGTACCAGCATTACTGGCAGTATCATCACTACTGGTAGTACCAGCACTACTGGTAGTACCAGCACTACTAGTAGTACCAGCACTACTTGTAGTACCAGCACTACTGGTAGTACCACCATTACTGGCAGTACCAGCACTACTTGCAGTACCAGCACTACTAGCAGTACCAGCACTAATAGGAGTAGTACCAGGACTTTTGGCAGTACAGCACTACTTGTAGTACCAGCACTACTAGCAGTACCATCAATACTATCAGTACCAGCACTATTATTAGTATCAACACTATTAGCAGTACCAGTAATACTATCAGTACAAGCACTACTATTAATACCAGCACTACTATCAATACCATTACTACTAGTAGTACCAGCACTACTTGTAGTACCAGAACTACTGGTAGTACCAGCACTACTAGTAGTACCAGCACTACTTGTAGTACCAGCATTACTGGTAGTACCAGCATTACTGGCAGTACCAGCACTACTAATAGTACTAGCACTACTTGTAGTACCAGCACTACTGGTAGTAACAGCCCTACTGGTAGTACAAGCACTACTTGTAGTACCTGCACTAGTAGTAGTACCAGCACTACTGGTAGTACCAGCATTACTGGCAGTACCAGCACTACTTGTATTACTAGCACTACTGGTAGTACCAGCACTACTGTCAGTACAGCACTACTTGTAATTCCAGCACTACTAGTAGTACCAGCACTACTTGTAGTACCAGTACTCCTTGTAGTACTAGCACTACTGGCAGTAACAGCACAACTAGTAGTACTAGCACTACTAATAGTACCGGCACTACTTGTAGTACCAGCACTACTAGCAGTACTAGCACTACTAATAGCACCAGCACTACTAATAGCACCAGCACTACTAGCAGTATCAGCACTACTTGCAGTACCAGCACAACTAGCAGTACCAGCACTACCAGCAGTACCAGCACTACTAACAGTACCAGCAGAACTAGCAGTACCAGCACCACCAGCAGTACCAGCACTACTAGCAGCACCAGCACTACTGCTAGAACCTGCATTACTGGCACTATCAGGACTACTGGTAGTACCAGCACCACTAGTAGTACCAGCACTACTGGCAATACCAGCGCTACTTGTAGTACCAGCACTACTTGTAGTACCAGCACTACTAGTCGTACCAGCACTACTTGTAGTACCAGCAATACTGACAGTACCAGCACTACTAGAAGATCCAGCACTAGAAGCAGTACCAGCACTACTAGCAGTACCAGCACTACTAGCATTACCAGCTCTACTACTAGTACCAGCACTACTCGGAGTACCAGCACTACTAGCAGTACCAGCACTACTAGTAGTACCAGCATTACTAGCAGTACCAGCACTACTAGTAGTACCAACACTACTAACAGTACCAGCAATACTAGTAATACCAGCACTACTAGTAGTACCAGCACTTCAAATAGTACCGGCACTACCAGCACTACCAGCAGTACCAGACCTACCAGCAGTACCAGCACTACTAGTAGTACCAGCACTACTAACAGTACCAGCACTACCAGCAGTACCAGCACTACTAGTAGTACCAGCACTACTAGCAGTACCAGCACTACTAGCAATACTAGCACCAATAGCAGTACCAGCACTACAGGTACTATTAGCACTACTGGGGGAACCAGCATTACTGGCAGTATCAGAACTACTGGTAGTTTCAGCACTGCTGGCAGTACCAGCACTACTGGTAGTACCAGCACTACTGGTAGTATCAGCACTACTGGCAGAACCAGCACTACTAGTAGTACCAGCACTACTTGTAGTACCAGCGCTACTTGTAGTACTAGTATTTCTGGTAGTACCAGCATTACTGGCAGAACCAGCACTACTTGTAGTACCAGCACTACTTGTAGTACCTGCACTACTTGTAGTACCAGCACTACTTGTAGTACCAGCACTACTGCCAGTACCAGCATCAGTGGTAGTACCAGCGCTACTAGTAGTACCAGCACTATTAGCAGTACCAACACTACTAGCAGTACCAGCACTACCAGCAGTACCAGCTCTATTAGTAGTACCAGCAATACTTGCAATACCAGCATTACTAGTAATACCAGCACTACTAGTAGTACCAGCACTAAAAACAGTACCAGCACTGCCAGCAGTACCAGCACTACTAGCAGTACCAGCACTACCAGCAGTACTAGCACTACTATTAGTACCAGCACTGCTAATAGTATCAGCACCACTAACAGTACCAGCACTGCCCGCAGTACCAGCACTACTTGTAGTAAAAGCACTAATAACAGTACCAGCACTACTAGTATTACCAGCACTACTAGTAGTACCAGCACTACTAGTACTACCAGCACTACTAGCAGTACAAGCACAACTGGCAGTACCAGCACTACTAGCAGTACCAGCACTACTGGTAGTACCAGCACTACTGGTAGTATCAGCACTACAGGTAGTACCAGCACTACTGGTAGTATCACCATTACTGGTAGTATCAGCACTACAGGTAGTACCAGCACTACTGGCAGTATCATCACTACTGGTAGTACCAGTACTACTGGCAGTACCAGCACTACTTGTAGTACCAGCAATACAAGTAGTACCAGCACTACTTGTAGTACCAGCACTACTGGTAGTACCACCATTACTGGCAGTACCAGCACTACTTGCAGTACCAGCACTACTAGCAGTGCCAGCACTAATAGTAGTAGTACCAGGACTTTTGGCAGTACAGCACTACTTGTAGTACCAGCACTACTAGTAGTACCAGCAATACTATCAGTACCAGCTCTATTAGTAGTATCAGCACTATTAGCAGTACCAGTAATACTATCAGTACCAGCACTCCTAGTAGTACCAGCACTACTATCAATACCAGTACTAATAGTAGTACTAGCACTACTGGTAGTACCAGCACTACTTGTAATATCAGCAATACTAGTAGTACCAGTACTACTTGTAGTACCAGTACTACTAGTAGTACCAGCACTACCTGTAGTACCAGCAATACTGGCAGTTCCAGCATTACTAGTAATACCAGCACTACTTGCAATACCAGCACTACTAGTAGATCCAGCACTACTAGCAGTACCAGCACTACTAGCAGTACCAACACTACTAGCATTACCAGCTCTACTACTAGTACCAGCACAACTAGTAGTACCAGCACTACTAGGAGTACCAGCACAACTAGCAGTACCAGCACTACTAGTAGTACCAGCACTACTAGCAGTACCAGCACTACTAGTAGTACCAACACTCCTAGGAGTACCAGCACTACCAGCAGTACCAGCTCTATTAGTAGTACCAGCAATACTTGCAATACCAGCATTACTAGTAATACCAGCACTACTAGTAGTACCAGCACTAAAAACAGTACCAGCAGTACCAGCACTACTAGCAGTACCAGCACTACTAGTAGTACCAGCACTGCTAATAGTATCAGCAGTACTAACAGTACCAGCACTGCCAGCAGTACCAGCACTACTAGTAGTAAAAGCACTAATAACAGTACCAGCACTACTAGCAGTACTAGCACAACTGGCAGTACCAGCACTACTAGCAGTACCAGCACTACTAGCCGTACCAGCACTAGTAGCAGTACTAGCACTACTGGTAGTACCAGCATTACTGGCAGTATCATCACTACTGGTAGTACCAGCACTACTGGTAGTACCAGCATTACTGGCAGTACCAGCACTACTTGTAATTCCAGCACTACTAGTAGTACCAGCACTAATAGTAGTAGTACCAGGACTTTTGGCAGTAAAGCACTACTTGTAGTACCAGCACTACTAGCAGTACCATCAATACTATCAGTACCAGCACTATTATTAGTATCAGCACTATTAGCAGTACCAGTAATACTATCAGTACAAGCACTACTATTAATACCAGCACTACTATCAATACCAGTACTACTAGTAGTACCAGCACTACAGGTAGTACCAGCACTACTGGTAGTACCAGCACTACTGGCAGTACCAGCACTACTGGCAGTACCAGCACTACTTGTAGTACCAGCATTACTGGTAGTACCAGCACTACTAATAGTACCAGCACTACTTGTAGTACCAGCACTACTGGTAGTAACAGCCCTACTGGTAGTACCAGCACTACTTGTAGTACCAGCACTACTAGTAGTACCAGCACTACTTGTAGTACCAGCATTACTGGTAGTACCAGCATTACTGGCAGAACCAGCACTACTGGCAGCACCAGCACTACTTGTAGTACCAGCACTACTAGTAGTACCAGCACTGCTTGTAGTACCAGCATTACTGGTAGTACCAGCATTACTGGCAGTACCAGCACTAATTGTATTACTAGCACTAATAGTAATACCAACACTACAGGCAGTACAGCACTACTTGTAATTCCAGCACTACTAGTAGTACCAGCACTACTTGTAGTACCAGCACTACTGCCAGTACCAGCATTACTAGTAGTACCAGCACTACTAGTAGTACCAGCACTACTTGTAGTACCAGCACTACTGGCAGTAACAGCACTACTAGTAGTACTAGCACTACTAATAGTACCAGCACTACTTGTAGAACCAGAACTACTGCCAGTACCAGCGTTACTAGTAGCACCAGCACTACTAGCAGTACTAGCAATACTAATAGCACCAGCACTACTAGCAGTACCAGCACTACTAGCAGTATCATCTCAACTTGCAGTACCAGCACAACTAGCAGTACCAGCACTACCAGCAGTACCAGCACTACTAGCAGTACCAGCACATCTAGCAGTACCAGCACTACCAGCAGTACCAGCACTACTAGCAGTACCAGCACTACTGGTACTACCAGCACTACTGCTAGAACCTGCATTACTGGCACTATCAGGACTACTGGTAGTACCAGCACTACTAGTAGTACCAGCACTAGTGGCAATACCAGTGCTACTTGTAGTACCAGCACTACTAGTAGTACCAGCACTACTTGTAGTACCAGCACTACTTGTAGTACCAGCACTACATGTAGTACCAGCACTACTTGTAGTACCAGCACTACATGTAGTACCAGCACTACTTGTAGTACCAGCACTACTGCCAGTACCAGCATCAGTAGTAGTACCAGCGCTACTAGTAGTACCAGCACTACTAGCAGTACCAACACTACTAGCAGTACCAGCACTACCAGCAGTACCAGCTCTATTAGTAGTACCACCAATACTTGCAATACCAGCATTACTAGTAATACCAGCACTACTAGTAGTACCAGCACTACTAGCAGTACCAGCACTACCAGCAGTACTAGCACTACTATTAGTACCAGCACTGCTAATAGTATCAGCACTACTAACAGTACCAGCACTGCCCGCAGTACCAGCACTACTTGTAGTAAAAGCACTAATAACAGTACCAGCACTACTAGTATTACCAGCACTACTAGTAGTACCAGCACTACTAGTACTACCAGCACTACTGGTAGTACCAGCACTACTGGTAGTATCAACACTACAGGTAGTACCAGCACTACTGGCAGTATCATCACTACTGGTAGTACCAGTACTACTGGCAGTACCAGCACTACTTGTAGTACCAGCAATACTAGTAGTACCAGCACTACTTGTAGTACCAGCACTACTGGTAGTACCACCATTACTGGCAGTACCAGCACTACTTGCAGTACCAGCACTACTAGCAGTACCAGCACTAATAGTAGTAGTACCAGGACTTTTGGCAGTACAGCACTACTTGTAGTACCTGCACTACGCACTACTAGTAGTACCAGCAATACTATCAGTACCAGCTCTATTAGTAGTATCAGCACTATTAGCAGTACCAGTAATACTATCAGTACCAGCACTCCTAGTAGTACCAGCACTACTATCAATACCAGTTCTAATAGTAGTACTAGCACTACTGGTAGTACCAGCACTACTTGTAATATCAGCAAATCTAGTAGTACCAGTACTACTTGTAGTACCAGTACTACTAGTAGTACCAGCACTACCTGTAGTACCAGCAATACTGGCAGTTCCAGCATTACTAGTAATACCAGCACTACTAGCAATACCAGCACTACTAGTAGATCCAGGACTACTAGCAGTACCAGCACTACTAGCAGTACCAACACTACTAGCATTACCAGCTGTACTACTAGTACCAGCACAACTAGTAGTACCAGCACTACTAGGAGTACCAGCACAACTAGCAGTACCAGCACTACTAGTAGTACCAGCACTACTAGCAGTACCAGCACTACTAGTAGTACCAACACTACTAGCAGTACCAGCACTACCAGCAGTACCAGCTCTATTAGTAGTACCAGCAATGCTTGCAATACCAGCATTACTAGTAATACCAGCACTACTAGTAGTACCAGCACTAAAAACAGTACCAGCAGTACCAGCACTACTAGCAGTACCAGCACTACTAGTAGTACCAGCACTGCTAATAGTATCAGCACTACTAACAGTACCAGCACTGCCAGCAGTACCAGCACTACTAGTAGTAAAAGCACTAATAACAGTACCAGCACTACTAGTAGTACCAGCACTACTAGTAGTACCAGCACTACTAGCAGTACTAGCACAACTGGCAGTACCAGCACTAGTAGCAGTACCAGCACTACTAGCAGTACCAGCACTAGTAGCAGTACTAGCACTACTGGTAGTGTCAGCACTACTGGTAGAACCAGCACTACTTGTAGTACCAGCACTACTGGTAGTACCAGCATTACTGGCAGTATCATCACTACTGGTAGTACCAGCACTACTGGTAGTACCAGCATTACTGGCAGTACCAGCACTACTTGTAATTCCAGCACTACTAGTAGTACCAGCACTACTAGTAGTACCAGCACTAATAGTAGTAGTACCAGGACTTTTGGCAGTACAGCACTACTTGTAGTACTAGCACTACTAGCAGTACCATCAATACTATCAGTACCAGCACTATTATTAGTATCAGCACTATTAGCAGTACCAGTAATACTATCAGTACAAGCACTACTATTAATACCAGCACTACTATCAATACCAGTACTACTAGTAATACCAGCACTACAGGTAGTACCAGCACTACTGGTAGTACCAGCACTACTGGCAGTACCAGCACTACTGGCAGTACCAGCACTACTTGTAGTACCAGCATTACTGGTAGTACCAGCACTACTAATAGTACCAGCACTACTTGTAGTACCAGCACTACTGGTAGTAACAGCCCTACTGGTAGTACCAGCACTACTTGTAGTACCAGCACTACTAGTAGTACCAGCACTACTTGTAGTACCAGCATTACTGGTAGTACCAGCATTACTGGCAGAACCAGCACTACTGGCAGCACCAGCACTACTTGTAGTACCAGCACTACTAGTAGTACCAGCACTGCTTGTAGTACCAGCATTACTGGTAGTACCAGCATTACTGGCAGTACCAGCACTAATTGTATTACTAGCACTACTAGTAGTACCAACACTACAGGCAGTTCAGCACTACTTGTAATTCCAGCACTACTAGTAGTACCAGCACTACTTGTAGTACCAGCACTACTGCCAGTACCAGCATTACTAGTAGTACCAGCACTACTAGTAGTACCAGCACTACTTGTAGTACCAGCACTACTGGCAGTAGCAGCACTACTAGTAGTACTAGCACTACTAATAGTACCAGCACTACTTGTAGAACCAGAACTACTGCCAGTACCAGCGTTACTAGTAGCACCAGCACTACTAGCAGTACTAGCACTACTAATAGCACCAGCACTACTAGCAGTACCAGCACTACTAGCAGTATCAGCACAACTTGCAGTACCAGCACAACTAGCAGTACCAGCACTACCAGCAGTACCAGCACTACTAGCAGTACCAGCACAACTAGCAGTACCAGCACTACCAGCAGTACCAGCACTACTAGCAGTACCAGCACTACTGGTACTACCAGCACTACTGCTAGAACCTGCATTACTGGCACTATCAGGACTACTGGTAGTACCAGCACTACTAGTAGTACCAGCACTAGTGGCAATACCAGCGCTACTTGTAGTACCAGCACTACTAGTAGTACCAGCACTAGTGGCAATACCAGCGCTACTTGTAGTACCAGCACTACTAGTAGTACCAGCACCACTTGTAGTACCAGCACTACTAGTAGTACCAGCACTACCTGTAGTACCAGTACTACTGGTAGTACCACTATTACTGGCAGTACCAGCACTACTTGTAGTATCAGCGCTACTAGTCTTACCAGCACTACTTGTAGTACCAGCAATACTGACAGTACCAGCATTACTAGTAGCACCAGCACTACTAGCAATACCAGCACTACAAGAAGATCCAGCACTACTAGCAGTACCAGCACTACTAGCAGTACCAGCACTACTAGCATTACCAGCTCTACTACTAGTACCAGCACAACGAGTAGTACCAGCACTAATAGGAGCAACAGCACTACTAGCAGTATCAGAACTACTAGTAGTACCAGTATTACTAGCAGTACCAGCACTACTAGTAGTACCAACACTACTAACAGTACCAGCACTACTGGTAATACCAGCACTACTAGTAGTACCAGCACTTCAAACAGTACCAGCACTACCAGCACTACCAGCACTACCAGCAGTACCAGTACTACTAGTAGTACCAGCACTGGTAGTAGTACCAGCACTACTAACAGTACCAGCACTACCAGCAGTACCAGCACTACTAGTAGTACCAGCACTACTAGCAGTACCAGCACTACTAGCAATACTAGCACTAATAGCAGTACCAGCACTACTGGTATTACTAGCACTACTGGGGGAACCAGCATTACTGGCAGTATTAGAACTACTGGTAGAACCAGCACTACTGGTAGTACCAGCACTACTTGTAGTACTAGTATTACTTGTAGTACCAGCATTACTGGCAGAACCAGCACTACTTGTAGTACCCGCACTACTTGTAGTACCAGCACTATTGTCAGTACCAGCATCAGTAGTAGTACCAGCGCTACTAGTAGTACCAGCACTACTAGCAGTACCAACACTACTAGCAGTACCAGCACTACCAGCAGTACCAGCTCTATTAGTAGTATCAGCAATACTTGCAATACCAGCATTACTAGTAATACCAGCACTACTAGCAGTACCAACACTAAAAACAGTACCAGCACTGCCAGCAGTACCAGCACTACTAGCAGTACCAGCACTACCAGCAGTACCAGCACTACTAGTAGTACCAGCACTGCTAATAGTATCAGCACTACTAACAGTACCAGCACTGCCCGCAGTACCAGCACTACTAGCAGTATCATCACTACTGGTAGAACCAGTACTACTGGCAGTACCAGCACTACTTGTAGTACCAGCAATACTAGTAGTACCAGCACTACTTGTAGTACCAGCACTACTGGTAGTACCACCATTACTGGCAGTACCAGCACTATTTGCAGTACCAGCACTACTAGTAGTACCAGCACTAATAGTAGTAGTACCAGGACTTTTGGCAGTACAGCACTACTTGTAGTACCACCATTACTGGTAGTACCAGCACTACTTGCAGTACCAGCACTACTAGCAGTACCAGCACTAATAGTAGTAGTACCAGGACTTTTGGCAGTACAGCACTACTTGTAGTACCAACACTACTAGTAGTACCAGCAATACTATCAGTACCAGCTCCATTAGTAGTATCAGCACTATTAGCAGTACCAGTAATACTATCAGTACCAGCACTGCTAGTAGTACCAGCACTACTATCAATACCAGTACTAATAGTAGTACTAGCACTACAGGTAGTACCAGCACTACTTGTAATATCAGCAATACTAGTAGTACCAGTACTACTTGTAGTACCAGTACTACTAGTAGTACCAGCACTACCTGTAGTACCAGCAATACTGGCAGTTCCAGCATTACTAGTAGTACCAGCACTACTAGCAATACCAGCACTACTAGTAGATCCAGCACTACTAGCAGTACCAGCACTACTAGCAGTACCAACACTACTAGCATTACCAGCTCTACTACTAGTACCAGCACTACTAGTAGTACCAGCACAACTAGTAGTACCAGCACTACTAGCAGTACCAGCACTACTAGCAGTACCAACACTACTAGCATTACCAGCTCTACTACTATTACCAGCACAACTAGTAGTACCAGCACAACTAGTAGTACCAACACTACTAGGAGTACCAGCACAACTAGCAGTACCAGCACTACTAGTAGTACCAGCACTACTAGCAGTACCAGCACTACTAGTAGTACCAACACTACTAGCAGTACCAGCACTACTAGTAATACCAGCACTACTAGTAGTACCCGCACTTCAAACAGTGTCAGCACTACCAGCACTACCAGCAGTACCAGCACTACTAGTAGTACCAGCACTACTAACAGTACCAGCACTACCAGCAGTACCAGCACTACTAGTAGTACCAGCACTACTAGCAGTACCAGCACTGGTAGTAGTTCCAGCACTACTAACAGTACCAGCACTACCAGTAGTACCAGCACTACTAGCAGTACCAGCACTACTAGCAGTACCAGCACCAATATCAGTACCAGCACTACTGGTGGAACCAGAATTACTGGTAGTTTCGGCACTACTGGCAGTACCAGCACTACTTGTAGTACCAGCACTACTGGTAATACCAGCACTACTGGTAGTACCAGCACTACTGGAAGTACCAGCACTACTTGTAGTACCAGCACTACTAGTAGTACCAGCACTACTAACAGTACCAGCACGAATAGTAGTACTAGCACTACTGGCAGTACAGCACTACTTGTAGTGCCAACACTACTGCCAGTACCAGCATTACTAGTAGTACCAGCGTTACTAGTAGTACCAGCACTACTAGCAGTACCAACACTACTAGCAGTACCAGCACTACCAGCAGTACCAGCTCTATTAGTAGTACCAGCAATACTTGCAATACCAGCATTACTAGTAATTCCAGCACTTCTAGTAGTACCAGCACTAAAAAACAGTACCAGCACTACCAGCAGTACCAGCACTACTAGCAGTACCAGCACTACCAGCAGCACCAGCACTACTAGTAGTACCAGCACTGCTAATAGTATCAGCACTACTAACAGTACCAGCACTGCCCGCAGTACCAGCACTACTAGTAGTACCAGCACTACTAGTAGTACCAGCACTACTAACAGTACCAGCACTACTAGTATTAGGGCGCTTTACACTGCCTACGTGATGCCAGTCTTAGAGTATGCCGCCTCATCATGGAGTCCCCATCTGAAGAAGCATATAATGAAACTGGAAAAGGTTCAGAGGTTTGCAACGAGACTCGTCCCAGAGCTACGAGGGATGGGGTATGAGGATCGCCTGAGAGAACTGTGCCTTACGACACTAGAAAGAAGAGAGAGGGGGGACATGATAGGAACGTATAAAATACTCAGAGGGATTGACAGACTGGACATAGACGAAATGTTCACACGGAATAGTAACAGAACGAGGGGACATGGATGGAAGCTGGAAAGTCAGGTGAGTCACAGAGATGTTAGGAAGTTTTCGTTGAGCGTGAGAGTAGTGGGAAAATGGAATGCACTTCAGGAACAGGTTGTGGAAGCAAATACTATTCATAATTTTAAAACCAGGTATGATAGGGAAATGGGACAGGAGTCATTGCTGTAAACAACCAATGCTCGAAAGGCGGGATCCAAGAGTCAATGCTCGATCCTGCAGACACAACTAGGTGAGTACACACACACACACACACACACACACACACACACACACACACACACACACACACACACAAACACACACACACACACACAACCTCTCAACCTCTATCTGACACTCAGTCTCACTCTATTTCTCAACCCCCCTATGCCATTCAGACTCATTCTAACTTTCAGACTCATTATGTCCTTCCTACCCCCCTAGATGCCCAGACCCCATTCGCCTACCCGGCACTCCAAGACACCCCTCATAGCACTCCGCAAGACACCCCCACAGCCCCACTCCCCCCCCCCAGACACCCCCCCCCCCTCAGTACCCCCCAGACTCCCGGCGAAAGGGGGAACTTTGGCACCAGAGTTTCCGAGAAGAGTCTCGAGGTTTGGTACACCAATGATGATGGTGTACCCAATAAAGCAGAAGAGATAAAAGAAAAAGTTAGTGAGGCAGACCCAGACATAGTGGCAATAGTGGAAACTAAAATAAATGGCATGATCTCGGATGCAATCTTTCCAGAGGGGTACCAGGTGATAAGAAAAGAAAGGACACAGAGACAGGGAGGAGGAGTGGCACTCCTAATAAAGCGGATATGGAAGTTTGATGAGCTGGAAAATCCGGGTACCAATGAAAGCACGAACTCCATACATGGAACTCTGACAGTGGATGGGAAGAAGATTGTAATCTTGATACTCTACAATCCCCCACCAAACAGTACAAGGCCCAGGCAGGAGTATGAGGACAGCAACAAGGCATGTATAGATGAACTGCAGAGGGCAGCAACTATTGCGCATAGAATGAAGGCAAAGAGCTGGTCATGTGGGATAGATAGATCACGGAGAGATAGATTGGGAAACGAAGAATCCCCATGGCGGGGAGGAGACCTGGGGAGCGAAGCTGGTAGACGTTACTGACAGGAATTTCTTAACACAGCATGTGAAGGAAGACACTAGGGAAAGAGGAGGGGATACGCCCAGCCTATTAGATCTCGTTTTCACCCAGAATGTAGAAGACATCGAGCATTTAGAACATGAAATACCACTAGGAGCCAGTGACCATTCTGTCCCAGTCTTTGACTACATGATGGAGCTTAAAATTGTGACCAAAAGACAAGAGGTCCGAGTAAGGAGACTTGATTACAGAAGAGGGGACTACAGGAGGATAAGGGACTACCTGGGAGAAGTGCAGTGGGAGGAAGAAATTAGAGGAAAAACAGTGCAAGATATGATGAACCAAGTCATATGGAAATGCAAGGTGGCTGAAGAGAGATTTATTCCAACAGTAAAGGAAAAAAGCAGGAGGGAATATGATAACCCATGGTTTAATAGACAGTGTCAGGAAGCACAAGTGAGGAGCAGGAGGGAGTAGAGGAAGTACAGAAGACAAAGGACAGAGGACAACAGGATTAGATGTAACAGAGCTAGGAACGATTACATTAACATAAGATGAGCGTCGGAAAGAAATTATGAGAATGATATTGCAATTAAAGCAAAAAAGCAACCTAAATTACTACATAGCCATATAAGAAGGAAGATGTCGGTAAATGACCAAGTGACAAGACTGAGGAAAACAGAAGGGGCATATACAGAAAGCGACAAGGAAATCTGCGAGGTACTGAATGCAAGTTTCCATGGAGTGTTCACAACCGAGCCTGAGTGGCTCTCATTGTTAGAAGAGATTACGCTAGATGAAAGACTATCAGATATAGAGGTGGCAGAAGAGGAGGTAATGAAACAGTTGAAAACACTGGATGCAACTAAAGCGGTTGGACCAGACAAAGTATCACCGTGGATACTAAAAGAGGCAGTGCAGGCTCTCAGCGTGCCTTTGGCAATGATCTTTAATGAGTCACTTATGTCGGGAGAATTGCCCAGTTGCTGGAAGGAGGCAAATGTCGTACCGATTTTCAAGAAAGGTGATAGGGAGGAGGCAATTAACTACAGACCCATATCACTGACTGCCAAAAGGCCTTTGATATGGTACCGCACATGAGACTGCTTTACAAACTTGAGAGGCAGGCAGGAGTAAGCGGAAAGGCCCTAACATGCGTGAGGAACTACCTAACAGGAAGGAGCCAGAGGGTAATGGTAAGGGGCGAGAAGTCGGACTGGCAAACAGTAACGAGTGGAGTACCTCAAGGATGGGTGCTGGGCCCAATCCTCTTTCTATTTTACGTAAATGATATGTTTACAGGAGTGGAATCATACATGTCAATGTTTGCGGATGACGCAAAATTAATGAAAAGAGTTGTGACAGAAGAGGATTGTAGGATTCTCCAAGAGGACTTAAACAGGTTGCAGAGATGGTCAGGGAAATGGCTACTGGAGTTCAACACCAGTAAATGTAAAGTTATGGAAATGGGATCAGATGATAGGCAAAGGGACAGTACACAATGAATGGGAACTGCCTACCTGTAACGATTCGAGAAAGAGACCTAGGAGTGGATGTGACACCTAATCTAACTCCTGAGGCACATATAAATAGGATAACGACAGTAGCGTACTCTACACAAGCGAAAATTAGAACTTCATTCAGCAATCAAAGTGAGGAGGCTTTTAGGGCGCTTTACACTGCCTACGTGAGACCAGTCTTAGAGTATGCCCAACGTCTGAGGGACGTTCGGCACTGAACTGAACTGAGCCTTACGACACGAGAGAAAAGAAGGGAGAGAGGAAATATGATAGGAACTGTTATGGTGCCCTCTCCTATTTCTTTCATTTGCCTGCTTTAAGAGTCATATCAGCTCTCCCTACTGATTCTCTGAGGTACAGGGAGTCTGTTGATATATGTGGTGACCAGACCCGCCGCCAGATAAGGGAGAAATTTACATTATAAGTTGTAGGTAAGGGGAAAGTGGGGCCATGATATAAATGAAAGAGAATCCCCTACTGCAGATATTACGTTTTGTAAGGGACACTAGCCGATCGCGGATTGGCCGACTTAGGTCGCGGGCGACCAATCAGAGCCCGCCGTGACGTCACCGAGTGCCGCGGGCGGCACCAACGTCAGAGTTGACCTGACTGTGGAGGTGAGAGGATGCACCTCGGTCAGCTCTCGGGGATTTGAGGCTCTACAAGCCTTATTCAGTAGATTAAACTAGCCATTGCAGCCCACCATAAGTTATTGGAGACCCTGCACTTCTGGGAAGCAAAAAGGAACCAAGTTCATTGAACAGGGGAGTGCCAAACTAGGAAAATAGTCGGCGACGACGCTGGGCGGCGCCGGACGTTGAGGTCTGGAAGGTGCGGCGGGAAGGCCTAGCTGTGACTGGGTCACATCCACTGAGGGTTTTGGAGGGACGACACCGTTCCTAGGACGAGGATCAACGCCTTGTGGAAGGGACGACTGTGTGAATATAGTGATTAGTTCAGTGCCCATTGGTGAACCAGGATTGGGATAGCTGAATCTCTGGGATTGGAACTGCGACGACGCGAAGGCTTCTCGTCACCTGAGGACCTGTGGAACGTTCCTGGATCATCAAGGATCGACTCAGGAAGCGTGGGAACCTCACACCATCGAGGGACAGGCGTCGTGAGCCAGGAATGTAAGGTAGATCAATTTTCCCTCCCATTACCCCTTGTGTGAGTAGGCTAGATAGGCCACGATATTTACTTATGAATGTGGCAGTATGACATTAATACTTTATTAGTAGAATAGGCTGCAGGGCAGCTTGTGTCACGGACTGTTGGAGAGGACAGTGTGTGTGGACGGCAGGACAGTTGAAGAAGAGGTTCCGACGTGGCGAAGTGGCCCTTCTGTGAGAGTGTGTGTGACTCCTGTCTAATCTGCCCAGTTGAAGGAGTAGTTGGAGGTCGTGAAAGAAGAGTTGCTGAAGATCTCCAGATTTATTATCCTTATTTTCATTTTCATGTATTGCTTGTGATTGTATGTGTGATCATGTAATTGTGTCAGTAAATTCACACATTTTACCATTGTGTTTAAGTGTGCCTCCATTATAATATTTCTCTATGAGCATACACGAGGGTTATCATAGTACCACCTAGGGAACGTTACGTTCTCTATAGACGTTCTTATCGCCTGGAGAGTGGTAAAACAGCACAGACTTATATAAGAGTGTACCCTTAGCCATCCGGCTAGTATCAGAGCCTGACTGGTGGCAACAGGTAACGTAGTGGCTGGAGAGAGGTAAAGCCACACAGACTATTATGGGAGAGTACCCTGGGCCGACAGTCCAAAAGCAGATCTTTGGGAGTAACAACACTCTGACAACAAACAGTATAGAATACACCCACTGAACTGCATCGCTGGGGTGCAGATATACTAACCCAGCTGGCGACCTTGTTAAGAAGATAGAGAAGGCAGGCGGGAAAGGAGTTCCTGCAACCTTTTTGTCTGGCAGGCAAGACTCAGGGGAATTTATTGTTATAAGGTAAGCCTGAGTCTTCCTTCACTCCTCCACGGGGTCTAGGCCAGAACTGCTGATAGTAGTTTTCCCGTGGTTGACTGAAGGGCTTCCAGGGTGAATCAGTGGCACCCCCTTTAGTGGTGGAAGCAAAGACCTGCGGTGGTGGGCATTGCTGGTCCTCTCCTGTGGGACCAAAGAGACTCCGGTGAATCCCGGGAGACGGAGGGGCTGTATATTTTGCTTTCTGAGCCCCTAGCAGCCGAGTGCTAGCGGAGCCCCAGCCCACCCCCCGTAACAGAACATATAAAATAATCAGGGGAATTGACAAAGTGGAAATAGATGAAATGTTCACACGTAAAAATAACAGAACGAGGGGACATGGGTGGATATTGGAAGCTCAGATGAGTCACAGATATATTAGGAAGTTTTCTTTTAGCGTGAGAGTAGTGGAAAAATTGTATGCACTTGGGGAACAGGTTGTGGAAGCAAACTCTATTCATACTTATAAAATTAGGTATGATAGGGAAATGGGACAGGAGTATATAGCCGTAAACAACCGATGGCTGGAAAGGCGGGATCCAAGAGCCAATGCGCGATCCTGCAAGCACAAATAGGTAAGTGCAAACAGGTGAGTACACACACACACACACACATTAAAGAATAACGTCTGCGGCATATGCGAGGCTGGCTAACATCAGAACAGCGTTCAGGAACCTGTGTAAGGAATCATTCAGAATCTTGTACACCACATATGTACGACTAATCCTGGAGTATGCGGCCCCAGCGTGGAGCCCGTACCTTGTCAAGCACAAGACGAAGCTGGAAAAAGTCCAAAGGTATGCTACTAGACTAGTCCCAGAACTAAGAGGCATGAGTTATGAGGAAAGGCTGCGGGAAATGCACATTACAACACTGGAAGACAGAAGAGTAAGGGGGGACATGATCACAACCTACAAAATCATCAGGGGAATCTACCGGGTAAACAAGGATAAACTATTCAACACTAGCGGGATGCGAACAAGGGGACACAGGTGGAAACTGAGTACCCACATGAGCCACAGGGACGTAAGAAGGAACTTACGTGTCAGAGTCAGTTAATCTTATCTCAGTGTCAGAGTAGTTAACAGATGGAATGCATTAGGCAGTGATGTGGTGGAGGCTGACTCCATACACAGTTTTAAATGTAGATATGATAGAACCTGTACACCAGTTGATTGACAGTTGAGAGGAGGGACCAAAGAGCCAAAGCTCAACCCCCGCAAGCACAAATAGGTGAGTACAAATAGGTGAGTACACACACACACACACAAGTAGTAGGGATGGCAGTCTAAACGGGAATTTTTATTTTTTTGGAAATTCCTTTTTAGACTGCCAGGGTTTTCAGGTGAATTTGGCTAGTCACAGATTTGGAATTAATGAATTCTTATGAGAAAAGTAATTTCCGAGACTTTAGAAGTTTGTTAAAAGTTCTTATGATGAAAATAAGTTCATACAAGTTTGTTAAGAGTTCTTATTGGTGAAATTCAATTTTTTTCAGAGCTCCTACCGATAATAAACAGATATTTAGGCTGTATACTTTTAAGTAGGATTCTTACTTAGAAACTAGTATATGACTATATAACTGAATCATTACCCTGCCATCCCCCTCCCCCCTTCCCTCCCAACCCCCCCTGCATCTCCTGCTCCTACCTCACACCCCCTTCCCTCCCTACCCCTGCATCACCTGTGTTTACTTTACACCGCCAGCCAGACGCCCTGAGTCAAGTCACCTCCGTAATCTTATCTTATCTTATCATTGTGTCTCTGTAATATCTGAACCGTCCCTCTCCTTCATATTGTTCATTTATAATTCCGTACATCGTAATGTTTGTTCCTTTTCATTAAACTAGTCAGTTTTACACAAATAAACAAAGTCAGTAAGCAGGGTCTAGCTCACGTTCCCGCCTTAGTTTTACTAATACATCTTCTTTAGTATCCAATCATTTTCTTCGAGATTTAAAACACAGCTATTTCAAACGTATTAAAATACAATAATTTAGTTATCGAGCTCCAGCTCCTGTCCCCTGCCGTAGTTCCCCCTCAAATCCTCGTTAATACCTAACCAATCCCCCTAAAATTTAAAAAACAGCCATAATTTGTATGTAGTAAATAAATCGTGATAGTAAGCAAGTTCTAGCTCCTGTCCCCGCATTAGTTTATCCCCGTAACTTCTTTACTAACAGTCCAATCCCTCCAAAATTTTAGATATTCATATTTCAAACGTAGTTCAATACAGTAATTTAGTTACTGAGCTCCAGCTCATGTCCTCCACCTTAGTTTACTCGCACATCTTCGTTATTAACCCATTATTTTTTCATGAAATTTAAACCCACCATACTTCTAACTGAGAAAGTAAAGATAACACATTTACCAAACTCTAGCTCTTGTCCTCCGCCTTAGCTCTCTCTCGAATCTTCGTTAATACCTAATTAAATTCCCTGAAATTTTAACCCTCTGTATTTCAGATACAGTAAATAAGATCAAGTCCATTACCGAGCTCCAGCTCTCATCCCCCACCTTACTTCCCTCCCTGTCTTTGGTAATATCTTATCAAATTCCCTGAAATTTATACCCTCTGTATTTTAGACATAGTAAATAGGATCCGGACAATTATGAAACTCTAGCTCTTGTCCCCCAGCCTTAGTTCATTTGTACAAGTTCTAGAGTAACAGACCAATTTTCCCGAAATTTAAAGCAGACATACTTCAAAGTTAGTAAATCAAATCAAAACAGTTAACGAGCTCCAGCTCTCATCCCCCACCTTAGTTCTCTCTCGTATCTTTGTAAA
Organism: Procambarus clarkii; assembly: GCF_040958095.1. Classification (NCBI taxonomy): domain Eukaryota; kingdom Metazoa; phylum Arthropoda; class Malacostraca; order Decapoda; family Cambaridae; genus Procambarus; species Procambarus clarkii. The sequence continues at coordinate 5,597,135 of NC_091230.1, read as the reverse complement.
TAACCCATCAATTTTCCTGAAATGTTTACCATAGTTGTTTCAGACATAGTAAATAAAAGCCAGTTCAGTTAACGAGTTTTCAACTCTTGTTCCTCGCTTAGTTCATTTGTACAAGTTCTTTATTATCCAACTAAATCACCTGAGATTTAAGATCATCATATTTCTAACGTAGTGAAATTAATCAGGACATTAGCTCCATTTCCACTGCCCTAGATCATCAAACATAAATATTTCCGATCAAGTCCCTTTCCAGCCTAGCTCTTTATCAAAGTAATCGCCTAACTCCAACCTGCGTAATTATCTTTTCACCCCTCCCGCCTTCCTCCATCTCATCCGAGTCTTATAAATTTAAATGTAACTGTTAATTTGCTTTCTTTCCCCGTTCATAGCATATTCTCTGTAAGTTCTGACCAGTACTTAGTCTTACATATTCTCTAGTTCTTTCCATTTTATACAAGACTTAACCGACTATTACTATGCATCCTATCATATTTTAACATGACTCATATGTAAATATACCCAACTCCTTCCATCCATTACAAGTCCCAGCATGTTCGCCTTGCATCTCACTATGCTTTCTACTTTACATGTTCTTGCATGTGTTCCGCACATCTTAGTACCGATGCATACAATCTTTCTTAATCCTTTACATGTTCTCAGCCTAACGTTTACAATTTTCCTTCATTCCTCCACTACATGTTCTTACCCGTTCATTACAGTCCCTTACATGTTCTCTGTTCAACTTTTATACTCAGTATTCATGTTCACTGTATTCATTAACTTTTCTTACATGTTTTCTATGTTCTTTGCCATGTTCCCCATATGTTCTCTATGTTCGCCATATTCTTTAAAAATCGAATGTACCAAAACATTCTTTTCTTAACGTTCCTTAATTAAAATCATTCGTCAATCAACTAAAAACATAGTCACTTTCGTCATTTCTCAACTAAACTTATTATCCAATCGACTAGAAAATAGGCAGGATTAGCCTCGTTCAACACCGTTCTTAACTAAAATACCTTTCTCTTAGCTAAAAATTGTCAAAGGAAACTTTCCAACACTGTTCATAACTAACTTTATCCATCGTCAATCAACTAAAAAATAATCACTTTCATCATTTCTTAACTAAACTTATTCCCCAGTCAACAGAAAATAGCCATGTTCATCATGTTTCATTGTCATTTCTTATCTAAAATTATCCGCCAATTAACAGAAAAACCATGTTCATCATGTTTTGTCATTTTGTTTTAACTAAAAGTATTCATCAGTCAACTAAAAATAGTTACTTTCATCATGTTTCCCTGTCATTTCTTAACTAAAATATCATTTCTCTCAACTGAAAATAGTCAAATGTAGCCTCTTTCCAACACTGTTCTTAACTAAAGTAACCTTTCACTTCGCTAAAAATAGTCAAGGAAACTTCTTTCAGCACTTTCGTAACTAAAATTATGTCGTCAAGTAAGAAAAAATAGCCAAAGATATCTATCATCGCTGTTCTTAACTGACATTTATACTTTGTGGAGCACTAAAATAGTCACTGTCATCATATTTTTCATGTCTTTCCTCAACTAAAAATAGTCATATGTAACTTCTTTCAGCACTTTCTTAAAAAAATTATATGTCGTTAAGTAAGAAATATAGTCAAAGACACTCTCTGTGACACCAAAGTTACTCTTCGAGAAATCAAAGACACTCTTCGATACATCAATGACACATTGAAAGACACACTCAAAATCGTCAAATACTACACACGTCCTCAAAGTTAATCTCAGGCATCTTTATCTGTAAAAGTTATTCTCAGAGACATCTAAAGTTATTCTCAGAGCTACCAAAAGTTATTCTCAGAGTCATCAAAGGTAATCTCAGAGTCATCAACGTTATTCTCAGAGTCATCAAGGTTATTCTCAGAGTCATCAAAGTTATTCTCTAAGTCATCAAACTTGTTCTCTAAAACATAAAGTTCTTCTCTATCTCATCAAAAGTTATTCTCTGAGCTATCAAATAATACTACTCATGTTCTCAAAAGTCATTCTCAGTCATCAAAGATATTCTCAGAGTCAACAGAGGTAATCTCTAACTCACTTTCGTTCATCATAGTCATTCTCTAAACATCAAAAGTTATTCTCTAAGTAACCTTTCGTTCATCAGAGAAGCTCTCTAAGATGTCTTCGTTCATCAAAGTTATTCTCAGAGCTATCAAAAAGTTATTCTCAGTCATCAAAAGGAACTTTTATGTCATCAAAGGTAATCCCAGAGTCATCAACGTTATTCTCAGAGTCATCAAGGTTATTCTCAGAGTCATCAAAGTTATTCTCTAGGACATCAATGTTGTTCTCAGAGATATCTAATGTTATTCTCAGAGTCATCAAAGCTATTTTCAGTTTCATCAAAGGTAATCTCTAACTCACTTTCGTTCATCAAAGTTAATCTTAGAGTCGTCAAAGGTAATCTCTAACTCACTTTTGTTCATCAATGTTATTCTCTAAGTCACCTTCGTTCATCAATGTTGTTCTCTAAGTCACCTTCGTTCATCAAAGAAACTCTATTTCTTCCAACGAGTTGTTCTTTAAGACATCAATGTTGTTCTCTAAGACATCATCAGTCATAAAAAATTCTCTCCAAATGTAACTAGTTCAACTTTTCATATGAAACCTGCACTTCTGTTAAAATATATTTTCTTAAACACTTTACCTTTTAAGTTCTCTGTACAACACTGCTTAAACCTACCTAACCTATCCTCTCCACCCAATGTTACTTAGTTAACATAATGTTCCTAAACCTATCCTAACTTTACCTATTCTAACTAACCCTAACCTAACTTACCTAACCTAACTTAACCTATCCTAACTTAACCTAACCTAACTTAACTAACCTAATCTAACTTACCTTACCTTACCTACCCTAACTTATCCTAACCTAACTTAACCTAACCTATCTTACCTAACCTAACATACCTATCCTAACTTACCTATCCTAACTTAACTTGCATAACATAACCTGACCTAACCTAACTTACATATCATAACCTAACTTACCTATCCTAACTTAACTAACCTAACATAACTTACCTTACCTAACCTAACTTAACCTAACCTAACTCACCTTACCATACCTTGCCTATCCTAACTTAACTAACCTATCTTACCTATCCAAACCTAACCTAACTTACCTTACATACCTATCCTAATTTAACGTAAATTACCTAACTTAACCTAACCTATCTTGCATAACCTAACCTAACCTAACTTAACCTAACCTAACCTATCCTAACTTACCTTACCTAACATACCTTACCTTACCTAACCTACCTTACCTTACCTTACCTAACCTAACTTAACTTAAATTATTTAACTTAACCTAACTTACCTATCCTAACTTAACTCACCTAACCTAACTTAACTTGCATAACCTAACCTAACTTACTCAACCTAATCTAACTTAACCTAACTTACCTAACCTAGCATACATAACCTAACCTAACCTAACTTACATATCCTAACTTAGCTAACCTATCCTTACCTAACTTAACCTAACCTAACCTAACTTAACTTGCATAACCTAAATTAACGTAACCTAACTTAAAGTAAATTGCCTAACTTAACCTTACATACCCAAACTGATGTATCCTAACTTATCTAGGCTAACCAGACATGACCTAACTTACATAATTATTCCTTCTTGTCTTTCGTCAATCAATGTCTCATATGCATTTGTTCGTTTCAATTGATATTTACTCAAATGGTCATTTTTGCTTTTCTAGGGTTATTTGTTAAAGATTCGGTATTTAAGCATTTCAAAGGATTTTTGTTATATATGGGCATTTACTCATTTCAAGGGTTAATTTCTCAAATGGTCATTTTTTACATTTCAAGGGTTATTTGTTAAAGTTCATCGAGTTGCTCATAAGTTGTATTTATTATGTTTGTAATAATTGCTCCTATTCTTCCATCCTTTAACCTAACCTCTTGTAATCTTAGTGTATTTATTAGGTTTTATCATATGTTCTTATCATATGTAAGTTAGGTCATGTCTGGTTGGCCTAGATAAGTTAGGATACATCAGTTTGGGAATGTAAGGTTAAGTTAGGTAATTTACTTTAAGTTAGGTTACGTTAATTTAGGTTATGCAAGTTAAGTTAGGTTAGGTTACGTTAAGTTAGTTAAGGATAGGTTAGATAAGTTAGGATATGTAAGTTAGGTTAGGTTAGTTAGGTTAGGTTAGATTATGTAAGCCAGGTTAGGTAAGTTAGGTTAGGTTGGTTAAGTTAGGTTAGGTTATGCAAGTTAAGTTAGGTTAGGTGAGTTAAGTTAGGATAGGTAAGTTAGGTTAAGTTAGGATAGGTTAAGTTAAGTAATTTAAGTTAAGTTAGGTTAGGTAAGGTAGGTTAGGTAAGGTAAGTTAGGATTGGATAGGTTAGGTTAAGTTAGGTTAGGTTATGCAAGTTATGTTAGGTTAGGTTAGTTAAGTTAGGATAGGTTAGTTAGGTTATGTTAGGTAAGGTAAGTTAGGTTATGTTAGTTAAGTTAGGGTAGGTAAGGTAAGGTAAGGTAAGGTAAGGTAGGTTACGTTAGGCAAGGTAAGTTATGTTAGGTTAGTTAAGTTAGGATAGGTAAGTTAGGTTAGGTTATGCAAGTTAGGTAAGGCAAGTTATGCTAAGTTAGTTAAGTTAGAATAGGTAAGTTAGGTTAGGTTATGCAAGTTAGGTTAGGTTATGCAAGTTAGGTTAGGTTAAGTTAGGTAATTTACGTTAAGTTAGGATTGGTAGGTAAGGTAAGTTAGGTTAGGTTAGGTTTGGATAGGTAAGATAGGTTAGTTAAGTTAGGATAGGTAAGGTATGGTAAGGTAAATGGGGTCAGGTTAAGTTAGGTTAGGTAAGGTAAGTTATGTTAGGTTAGTTAAGTTAGGATAGGTAAGTTAGGTTATGATATGTAAGTTAGGTTAGGTCAGGTTATGTTATGCAAGTTAAGTTAGGATAGGTAAGTTAGGATAGGTAAGTTAGGTTAGGTAAGATAGGTTAGGTTAGGTTAAGTTAGGTTAGGTAAGGTAAGGTAAGTTAGATTAGGTTAGTTAAGTTAGGTTAGGTTAGGTGAGGATAGGTTAAGTTAGGTTAGGTAAGTTAGGTTAGGGTTAGTTAGGATAGGTAAAGTTAGGATAGGTTTAGGAACGTTATGGTTATTAAGTAACATTGGGTGGAGAGGATAGGTTAGGTAGGTTTAAGCAGTGTTGTACAGAGAACAGTTTTAAAAGGTAAAGTGTCTAAGAAAATATATTTTAACAGAAGTGCAGGTTTCATATGAAAAGTTGAACTAGTTACATTTGGAGAATTTTTTTATGACTGATGATGTCTTAGAGAACAACATTTATGTCTTAAAGAACAACTTGTTGGAAGAAGTAGAGTTTCTTTGATGAATGAAGGTGACTTAGAGAACAACATTGATGAACGAAGGTGACTTAGAGAATAACAATGATGAACAAAAGTGAGTTAGAGATTACCTTTGACGACTCTAATATTAACTTTGATGAACGAAAGTGAGTTAGAGATTACCTTTTGATGACACTGAAAATAGCTTTGATGACTCTGAGAATAACTTTAGATATCTCTGAGAACCACATTGATGTCTAAGAGAATAACTTTGATGACTGAGAATAACCTAGATGACTTTGAGAATAACGTTGATGACTCTGGGATTACCTTTGATGACATAAAAGTACCTTTTGATGACTGAGATTAACTTTTTGATAGCTCTGAGAATAACTTTGATGAACGAAGATGTCTTAGAAAGCTTCTCTGATGAACGAAAGGTTACTTAGAGAATAACATTTGATGATTGAGATTAACTTTTTGATGACTCTGAGAATAACTTTGAGGATGCGAGTAAATTTTTGGAGTGTTTTAGTGTCTTTGGCATCTTGAAGAGTGTCTTTGACTATATTTCTTACTTAACGACATATAATTTTAGTTACAAAAGTGCTGAATGAAGTTACATTTGACTATTTTTAGTTGAGGAAAGACATAAAAAATATGATGACAGTGACTATATTAGTGCTCCACAAAGTATAAATGTTGGTTAAGTTAAGTTAAGAAATGATGAAAGTGATTTTTTTTTAGTTGATTGACGATGGATAAAGTTAGTTATGAATAGTGTTGGAAAGTTTCCTTTGACAATTTTTAGCTAAGAGAAAGTTATTTTAGTTAAGAACGGCGTTGAACGAGGCTAATCCTGCCTATTTTTAGTTGATTGTATAATAAGTTTAGCTGAGAAATGACGAAAGTGTCCATGTTTTAGTTGATTGGCCAAAGATTTTAGTTAAGGAGCGTTAAATAACATGTAAGGGAATGATCGCAGAGAAAATATGGGGAACATGGTAAAGAACATAGAAAACATGTGGGAAAAGTTAATGAATACAGTGAACATGAATACTGAGTATAAAACTTGTACAGAGAACATGTAAGGGATTGTAATGAACGGGTAAGAACATGTAGTGGAGGAATGGAGGAAAATTGTTAACGTTAGGCTGAGAACATGTGCGAACGTGTAAAGGATTGAGAGAGATTGTAAGCGTCGGTGCTGCGATGTGAGGAATACATGCAAGAATATGTAAAGTAGAAAGCGTAGTGAGATGCAAGGCGAACATGCTGGGACTTGTAATGGATGGAAGAAGTTGGGTATATTTACATTTGAGTCATGTTAAAATATGATAGGATGCATAGTAATAGTTGTTTAAGTCTTGTATAAAATGAAAAGAACTAGAGATTATGTAAGACTAAGTACTGGTCAGAACTTACAGAGAATATGCTATGAACGGGGAAAGAAAGCAAATTAACAGTTACATTTAAATTTGTGAGACTTGGATGAGATGGAGGAAGGCGGGAGGGGTGATCTTGCCCGAAACGCTATGCGTACTAGTGGCTGTACAAGAATGTAACAACTCTTGTATATATCTCAAAAAAAAAAAAAAAAAAAAAAAAAAAAAAAAAAAAAAAAAAAAAGATAATTACGCAGGTTAGGGTTAGGTGATTACTCTGATAAAGAGTTAGGCTGGAAAGGGACTTGATTGGAAATATTTATGTTTGATGATCTAGGGCAGTGGAAATGGAGCTAATGTCCTGAATAATTTTACTACGTTAGAAATATGATGATCTTAAAACTCAGGTGATTTAGTTGGATAATAAAGAACTTGTACAAATGAACTAAGCGAGGAACAAGAGTTGAAAACTCGGTAACTATACTGACTTTATTTACTAGGTCTGAAACAACTATGGTAAAAATTTCAGGAAAATTGATGGGTTATTTACAAAGATACGAGAGAGAACTAAGGTGGGGGATGAGAGCTGGAGCTCGTTAACTGTTTTGATTTGATTTACTAACTTTGAAGTATGTCTGCTTTAAATTTTGGGAAAATTGGTCTGTTACTAAAGAACTTGTACAAATGAACTAAGGCTGGGGGACAAGAGCTAGAGTTTCATAATTGTTTGGGTCCTATTTACTATGTCTGAAATACAGAGGGTATAAATTTCAGGGAATTTGATAGGATATTACCGAAGACAGAGAGGGAAGTAAGGTGGGGGATGAGAGCTGGAGCTCGGTAATGGACTAGATCTTATTTACTGTGTCTGAAATACAGAGCGTTAAAAATTCAGGGAATTTGATTATGTATTAACAAAGATACGAGAGAGAGCTAAGGCAGAGGACAAGAGCTAGAGTTTGGTAAATGTGTTATCTTTACTTCCTCAGTTAGAAGTATGGTGGGTTTAAATTTCATGAAAATAATGGGTTAATAACGAAGATGTGCGAGGGAACTAAGGTGGAGGACAAGAGCTGGAGCTCGGTAACTAAATTAATGTATTGAACTACATTTGAAATATGAATATCTAAAATTTTAGAGGGATTGGACTGTTAGTAAAGAAGATACAAGGATAAACTAAGGCGGGGGACAGGAGCTAGAACTTGCTTACTAACACGATTTATTTGTGTAAAACTGAATAGTTTAATGAAAAGGAGAGGGTTGGTCCAGATATTACGGAGACACAATGATAAGATAAGATAAGATTACGGAGGTGACTTGACCCAGGGCGTCTGGCTGGCGGTGTAAAGTAAACACAGGTGACGCAGGAGTATGGAGGGGAGGGGGTGTGAGGTAGGAGCAGGAGATGCAGGGGGGTTGGGAGGGAAGGGGGAGGGGGATGGCAGGGTAATGATTCAGTTATATAGACATATACTAGTTTCTAAGTAAGAATCCTACTTAAATGTATATGTCCTAAATATCTGTTTATTATCGGTAGGAACTCTGAAAAAAATTGAATTTCTCCCATAAGAACTCTTATCAAACTGGTATGACATTATTTTCATCATAAGAACTTTTAATAAAATTCTAAAATCTCAGAAATTACTTCATCATAAGAATTCCTTAATTCCAAATCTGTGTCTGTCCAAATTCGCCTGAAAACCCTGACGACGTGTGCGCCTCATTTGCCAAAAATCGGTGAAAACCCTGACGACGTGTGCGTCTCATTTGGCCAAAATCCAATGAGGCTCATACGTCGTCATCCTTACTACTCACAGACACACACATTTGGGATTTCAAATAAAACAAGTGAACTTGGAGAATGGGCAACAGAAGAAAACCCAGACATAATAGCACTCACAGAAACAAAGCTAACGAAAATCATAACAAACACAGTGTTTCCACAGGGCTACTATGTAGTGAGGAAAGAGAGGGAGAAGGGAGAGGAGGAGGTGGTGTAGCTTCGCTAATAAGAGAAGGTTGGAGTTTCGAAGAGATGGTAATTCAGAACTGTGAAGGTTTCAGTGAATACATATCAGGCACCATAGCAACTGGAGGACAGAAAATTATAATAGTAGTCATATATAACCCCCCACCGAATGACAGAAGACCCCGACAGAAATATGATAGAAACAACTTGGCCACCATCAATATAATAGACAGGGCACCTTCTGTGGCTAGCAGGAACGGATCCAGACTTCTAATCATGGGAGACTTCAACCATGGGAAGATAGATTGGGGGAACAGAGACCCACATGGAGGCCCAGACACATGGAGAGCTAAGCTGCTGGATGTGGCAACAAGAAACTTTCTAAGTCAACATGTCAAGGGACTGACAAGAATGAGAGGAGGGGATGAACCAGCCTTGCTTGATCTGATATTTACCCTAAATGAGTCGGATATAAGGGAAGTTAAGTTGGAAGCCCCCTCGGGAATGAGTGATCATAGTGTATTGAGCTTTGAGTACCTGGTTGAGCTGGGAATTATCACCCCCAAAAAAGAACTGGGAACCAAAGGGCTGGTGTACTGAAAGGGAAACTATGAGGAAATGAATAAATTCCTATGGGATATACATTGGGACACAGAACTCGGAACCAAGTCCGTACAAGACATGATGGACTATGTCACCGAAAAATGTCAGGAGGATGTAAGCAGGTTTGTCCCAGCCCGACAGGAAAAAACAGAGAAGCAAAGGAAGAATCCGTGGTTTAATAGGGAATGTATGAAAGCAAATGAGCTGAACAAAAGGGCATGGAGGAACTTCCGTAATAACAGAACACCAGAAAGTAGAGAGAGATACCAGAGAACCAGGAACGAGTATGTCAGTGTGAGAAGAGCAGCTGAGAAAAGGTATGAAAATGATATAGCTAATAAAGCCAAGACCGAACCAAAGCTACTACACAGTCACATCAGGAGGAAGACAACAGTGAAGGAACAGGTGATGAAACTTAGGGTGGGCGAGGACAGGTACACAGAGAATGACAAAGAGGTGTGTGAAGAACTCAACAAAAGGTTCCAGGAGGTCTTTACAATAGAACAGGGAGATGTCACGGCACTAGAAGAGGTGGCAGCAAACCAGGTGAAATTGGATAGGTTCGAAATTACAAGAGATGAGGTCAAGAAGCACCTATTGGAGCTGGATGTGAGAAAAGCTGTTGGGCTTGACGGAATCTCGGCATGGGTATTGAAAGAGTGTGCAGGAGCGCTCTGCTTACCACTCTCCATAGTGTATAGTAGGTCACTGGAAACGGGGGACCTACCAGAAATATGGAAGACTGCTAATGTAGTACCAATATACAAAAAGGGTGACAGACAAGAGGCACTGAACTACAGGCTAGTGTCCTTAACTTGCATACCATGCAAGGTGATGGAGAAGATTGTGAGAAAAAACCTAGTAACACATCTGGAGAGAAGAGACTTCGTGACAACCCATCAACATGGGTACAGGGAGGGTAAATCTTGCCTTACAGGCTTGATACAATTCTACGATCAGGTGACAGAGATTAAAGACGAAAGAGAAGGGTGGGCGGACTGCATTTTTTTGGACTGTCGGAAAGCCTTTGACACAGTACCCCATAAAAGGTTGATGCATAAGCTGGAGAAACAGGCAGGAGTAACTGGTAGGGCACTACTGTGGATAAGGGAGTACCTAAATAATAGGAAGCAGAGAGTTACAGTGAGGGGTGAGACCTCAGACTGGCGTGAAGTCACCAGTGGAGTCCCACAGGGCTCTGTACTTGGACCTATCCTGTTTCTGATATACGTAAATGATCTCCCAGAGGGTATAGACTCATTCCTCTCAATGTTTGCTGACGACGCCAAAATTATGAGAAGGATTAAGACAGAGGAGGACAGCTTGAAGCTTCAAGAAGACCTGGACAAGCTGCAGGAATGGTCGAACAAATGACTGTTAAAGTTTAACCCAAGCAAATGTAATGTAATGAAGATAGGGGTAGGAAGCAGGAGACCAGATACAAGGTACCATTTGGAAGATTAAATACTTCAAGAGTCAGAGAGAGAGAAAGACCTGGGGGTTGATATCACACCAGACCTGTCCCCTGAAGCTCATATCAAGAGGAAAACAGCAGCAGCATATGCCAGGTTAGCTAACGTAAGAACGGCCTTTAGAAACTTGTGTAAGGAATCTTCCAGAACATTATATACCACATATGTCAGACCAATCCTGGAGTATGCGGCTCCAGCATGGAGTCCATATCTAGTCAAGTATAAGACTAAAATGGAAAAGGTTCAAAGGTTTGCCACCAGACAAGTACCCGAGCTGAGAGGTATGAGCTACGAGGAGAGACTACGGGAATTAAACCTCACTTCGTTGGAAGACAGAAGAGTTCGGGGGGGGGGACATGATCACCACATTCAAGATTCTCAAGGGAATCGACAGGGTTGATAAAGACAGGCTGTTTAACACAAGGGGCACACGCACTTGGGGACACAGGTGGAAACTGAGTGCCCAAATGAGCCACAGAGATATTAGAAAGAACTTTTTTAGTGTCAGAGTGGTTGACAAATGGAACGCATTAGGAAGTGATGTGGTGGAGGCTGACTCCATACACAGTTTCAAGTGTAGATATGATAGAACCCAATAGGCTCAGGAACCTGCACACCTGATGATTGACGGTTGAGAGGCGGGACCAAAGAGCCAGAGCTCAACCCCCGCAAGCACAACTAGGTGAGTACAACTAGGTGAGTACACACACACACACATACACACACACACACACACACACACACACACACACACACACACACACACACACACACACACACACACACACACAACTCACACACACACACACACACACACACACACACACACACACACACACACACACACACACAACTCTCACACACACAGTAATGTAGTAATTCGGTCAATTAAATCCTTAAAGGGAATATGCTGAAAAATCTTTCCAAGATTTTAAACCAGAATAAAAGCTCGGCTAGTGGCTTTGTGTTTTCCTCCTTGTATACAATATTGTATGAATTGTTGTATATTTTGTCACTGTATTTTTGCATCCCTCTAGGTAGTGGCTGTTGTGTTCGGGGTTATGTATTTTCTTATTAATATATAGGATTATGTAAAAGGTTTTTTAATATAAAGATGTTAGTATTTATGTGAGAATAATTTGTAAAGTATAATTGTTTGCATTTTTAAACGTAATCCGTTGTCTTTATACATTTTAGTGGGTGTATATATCAAGACACTCAGCACCACGACGTTGTGCTAGGTCACTCACCTCTTATCCTTGTTACTCCTGGTCACTCAACTGTCATATCCATAACTCATTCTCTCTCTCTCTCTCCCACTCTCTATCTGCCATCCCCCCTGCCCCCCCCCTCTCTCTCTCTCTCTCCCACTCTCTACCTGCCGTCCCCCCTGCCCCCCCTCTCTCTCTCTCTCTTATGATAAATATGGAGACAGAAAAGCAATTTGTTGCAGAGTGTGTTGGTAAGGTAGTTTTCCGTCCATGTGTGCTCAGGGAAGGAGCCCAAGCACTACAGCTCAACAGCCTGTATTGTAGTCGGCGGTGGCAACCCGCCTCCAGGGAGTCAAGCGCTTCTCTCGTGTTGTGTTCTTATATTAAGCAATGTTTTGGTCACATTTTCAAGTATTCCACATGTTAAGGTCACTCATTTGTTGGCAATACTGTGGGATAGTCACTCATGTGTTGGTAATACTATGGGAAGGTCACTCATGGGCTGGCAATACTCCAGGATGGTCACTCATGGGTTGACAGTACTATGGGAAGGTCACTTATGTGTTGGCTATACTGCAGAAAGGTCACTCATGGGGTTGGAAATAAGTCAGGAAGGTCACTCATGGGTCTGCAATACTGCAGGAAGGTCACTCATGTGTTGGCTATACTGCAGGATGGTCACTCATGGAATGGCAATACTGTAGGAAGGTCACTTATGTGTTGGCTATTCTGCAGGATGGTCACTCATGGGTTGGCAATACTGCAGGAAGGTCACTCATGTGTTGGCTATACTGCAGGATGGACACTCATGAGTTGACAATACTGCAGGAAGGTCACTCATGTGTTGGCTATACTGCAGGACGGTCACTCATGGGTTGGCAATACTGCGGGATGGTCACTCATGGGTTAACAATACTGCAGGAAGGTCACTCATGGGTTGGAAATATTGCAGGAAGGTCACTCATGGGTTAGCAATACTGCAGGATGGTTACTCATGAGTTGCCAATGCTGCAGGAGTAGTGTAAACCGGGCCTACGACCGTCCATTTTGGTTATTTCCCAAACCGGTCATTGGTTCCCAGAGTTTTTTCAAAATTTTTCCTCAAGCCGGTCTTGGCCGTGTTTTTTTTTTTAATTTTTAACCTGATTATTGACCGTCCATTATTTTTTTTTTAATGGACGATCATTGGCCCATGGGTTTTTTCAATTTTTCCCCAAACCGGTCTTGGCCCCCCAGCCATTTCGCTCAAGGGGATTAAAAGGCCGCCGCCCGTCACACTCTAATTTCTTAATTTCATTACCTCGGTGACCCTGCACATACATCGCTAATGGTCAATGACATCATCCAGTCTTCATCTTCTCTTTATAAGACCCTTTTCTGATATGGCATATTTATTCCCTTTATCATTATTTATGTCAAGGGGATTAAAAGGCCGCCTTCCATCCAGGTCCATTTCATTACCCCTGTGAGTGATTGCTAGCCTTCTAGTCCCTGAAAATTTCATTCAAGGGGATTAAAAGGTTGGTTCTCATCTGGGGTGTTTTGCGTTACCCCAGCGAGAATTTGTTTGTCTTCTAGTTCCCTTTAAATTTCGCTGAAGGGGATTAAAAAGCTGGTCAACGGCCCAGGTGTTTTCCGTTAGACCAGCGACCAGCACAGGAGCATTCATCTTCCCACATTAAACCCGTTTTCCTTAATGATGTATTTCCCCATCTTCTAAGGTCATTTTCTAGCTAAGATCGCATATTGAACATAAGAAATGAAATTGCAGAAGGTTTTTTTTACAGGATCTCCTATTTACTTCCAATCTAT